>NW_028259461.1:9414619-9486842 GCF_056163025.1 Triticum urartu | reverse complement strand
AATTTATGGTTTCCTTTGGTGCAAATCCAATTATCTAAATTGGAAATAAGAAGCAATTCTCCCATTGGTAGCAAATGGTTATCCATTAAGCGGAGGAAATAGTAATAAAAAGAAAAAGGCTTATGCTCCTTTATCTTAAAAGAACGGACTAACAGGGTCAGCTACTTAGCCAACTTTCATAATTAAATACCGTCACTGTATGGATAACTCTTATTGTGAAAAGAGCTATTTACTCTATAATGGATAGGTAGAGCCAAAGAATGTGGACTATACAAGTTCGCAATACCTTTTGATGAAAGAAAGGGCTCCGGTGTATAGAGAGGGCCTCACCGTTTAAAAGGGAACCATAGAAACGATGGAACCCACTATTTTTTTTAGTATTATTAGAATGAATTTGTTATTTCGTATAGAAATAACTGAACGGAGTGGAATAAAAAATCGTGGTTGGGAAGGTTACTATAGCAAAAGCCATTGGAATTAATATTTTATATATCGGAATAATTAGTTTTGTTATTAATGAGAAAAAGGGTGGCTAAAAGAAGAGAAATCATTAGTTATTCATTAAGGTTAATTTGATTCAATGACCAGAGTTCCGCGAGGATATATAGCCCGGAGACGACGAACAAAAATGCGTTCATTTGCCTCAAACTTTAGAGGGGCTCATTTAAGACTTAATCGAATGATTACCCAACAGGTAAAAAGAGCTTTTGTTTCCTCTCATCGAGATAGAGGTAGGCAAAAGAGGGATTTTCGTCGTTTGTGGATCACTCGGATAAACGCAGCAACGCGGGTATATAAAGTATTCGATAGTTATAGTAAATTAATACACAACCTGTACAAGAAGAAATTGATTCTTAATCGTAAAATGCTTGCACAAGTAGCTGTATCAAATCCAAATAATCTTTACACGATTTCCAATAAAATAAAGATCATCAATTAAAGGTATAAATAAAGTAATATACTGGAATAATAAAAGATGAATTCCCGGAGAGGGAACTCCGGGAAGATACAATAAATTAAGATTAAGTGGTAGGAATCAACGAGCTGGATTACTTTCTTTATAATATATATAGGTCTGGCCCTTTCGAATTCGAATAAAACATCAACAATCGGAACTTAAGTTCCGGTTGTTGTTTCTTAAATTTTGGTTGTTGTTTCTTAAGTTTCGATTGGAATTGTACTTTTGCGTTAATTGAGGAATATGTCTATTTTTTCTGGGTCTAGAACCTGTAATTATTGAAATTGACTGGGCTTGAAATTGCTTTTCGTTCTCATAGTTACGAAACGGTAAGAAAGATAAAATACGAGCCTGTTTTATAGCAAGAGTAATTAATCGTTGTTGTTTCAAGGTTAATCTATTTATTCGTCTCGATAATATTTTTCCTTGTTCACTAATAAATCTATTAATTAAACTCATGTTTCTATAATCAATTCGATCTCCCGGGCCAATCCGGGGACGCCTACGAAAAGGTTGTTTAGATTTACGAAAAGGTTGCTTGAATTTACGAAAAGTTTGCTTGGATTTACGAAAGGGTTGCTTGGATTTATTAAAAGTTTGCTTGGATTTACTAAAGGGTTGCTTAGATTTAAGAAAAGGTTGTTTAGATGTATACATGATTTATTCCTTATTTAAAATTTGAAAATTTGAAAATTCACTTCTTTATTTTATTAATTTAGGATCCAGAAGAAGTAGTTTTTCTTTGATCCATATCTTATTTGATTCATATTATAGTATATGAATACCCTCTATACATATGAAATAATATCTACCGGAAATCAGATGAGTTGATTTGTATTTTGTATTCTATACTATGTTTTCTTTATATATTAAATATGAAGTTCTTACTCTTTCTGTTGTTTGGAAAGATCAAACACACGATGTTCCTATTTCTTTATTTCGTGATGAGTCGTATGCTTGCGACAATAACGACAAAATTTTTTGAATTCTAATTGTCCGGGTGTATTGTGGCGATTCTTTTGAGTACTATATCTAGAAATCCCCGTCGATTCCTCATTGGCACCTTTTCGAACACAACTGATGCATTCCAAAATAACTCTGATTCTAACATCTTTTCCCTTGGCCATGAACCTCCTTTTCTTTTTGGATTGACTTAACTTAATTCTTCTACTTATTCTTTTATTCTTCTATTTTGAATCCGAAGAAGAAGAATAAAATTCATTAGAATAATTTTTTTTTATTCTTTAATTAAGTAATAAAAAATAGAGAAATAATTAAAGAATACAATCCTTGTCGAATTAGCAAAGATTTTGGTTCGAAATCCTTTCATTTAATTAGCCAGCCCCGCCTTTTCTATGCTCTGATTTCTGAGGCCTTATTTAGCTTGGGTACCCCTTTAAATTGAATTTCTATTTTCAAAAATGGGGTTTACCAAATTTTTAATGACTCTGAGGTTCAACCCAATCCATCTTTTCTTTCTTTTTCCTTCCGATACTAAAAAAAGATTGAAAAGGATCAAATTTTGTCATATCACGAAGAAATCTATCCCTCCCATAGCAATAACTAGAATTAAAAAAAAGGGAATGACAAAGCATCTGGGAATAAACGATTAATTTCTATCAATAAACCTGCTAAAGCACCAAACCATAGAGTACTTAGCACGGGTGCTACAGAGAGATATGTTTTTATATCCCGCATTGAAAATCCTCCTTCCTTGTTGGAATACATATATGATCATAAACTCTTGCCCAAGATTGTTATGCTATATATAAAATGAACCATATCGACGAAATTTTCCTATCCCTAAAAAAGAAAAAGATGACCCCTTCTTCCTATATATTACCAAGGAAAAGTAATCCTTCTTTTATAGGCGAAATTATATTGGATTTTATATGTATATAATTCCTTAATTATATGAGACCAAAAAGAAGAAATGACACGAGGGTTCTATATATAGATAGAGAAAGAAAGAAGAAGAAAATTATGATGTGGAAAAGAAGACAGGAATTGTGTACAATGGCATTGTACAACAATTTAATTTGGAAAAGGGATGTAGCGCAGCTTGGTAGCGCGTTTGTTTTGGGTACAAAATGTCACAGGTTCAAATCCTGTCATCCCTACCTATTACTTCTTTCTTCTTTATAGGCAGTAGCGACGAGATCAATTAAAGTAAAGTGGGTATAACTTGAATTTGTGGAGACTATACGTACGTGAGATACATTAGGAATAGAAAAAGATTTTCTTTTTGAATGAATGAAAGCGCTCTTAGTTCAGTTCGGTAGAACGCGGGTCTCCAAAACCCGATGTCGTAGGTTCAAATCCTACAGAGCGTGATTCCATCTATTTTATGTCGAAGCAGAGTAAAATAACTTAACAAAATTGAATTGTAACTCCAATTTCAATTTGACCTCCTCTCTGGTCTGGAGGAGGTCAATCAAAAAAAAAAAATGACTCAATCAAAGATCCAACTGATCCCCACGCCTGTATTGCAAATACGCAGTCACGAATAATCCCGCTAAAGTAATAGGAATTAGGCCTAAGACGATTCCAAATAGAAAAACTTCAATCATTTCGATTTGTTCGAGGGGATAAAAAAAGAGGTACGATCTATCCCTAAATAGTACTCTAAATTATCCACGAATCTCAATGACCAAGAAAAGAATTCCTAATTAGTCTGGAAAAGAGTCGTAGAATGCCAGGAATCCCAAAGAAAGATTTTTCTTTTCTGAATTATAATTATTCAGTCAATTCAAATAAGGCGTATCTTGTTCAAGCCAATAAATAGAGCTGGGGTTATAGTTAAAGCAGCCAGTAGAAAACCAAAATAACTAGTTAAAGTAAGCATGAAAGAGTTAAATTCCATTTATTTTTTTTTACTACACTACATATGTTGGTAAAGCATTTACCTAAGTTATGGAAAATTCATAATTCATCAGTTATTTTAGATAATACTAAAAAACAAGATAGAGTAAGATACAGAAGTGTAAAAGAAAGTGGATTCATCAGATGATACATGAGTCCCTAATTCCGAATCAAGAGATTTGTTGTGGAATTTGTCAATTGAGTAAAGTAATAATATTAAGAACTAGATCATCTAACCCCATTGAATGAAAAAAAGAAATTCAATTTTCAGGGAAATTTTTGAATAAGAGATAAATAAACAATTGAATTTGAAAAAAAAAACTTCTTTCTATTTTGGATAATTTCTTTTTCAATAGGACCCTCTTTTTGGAGTGAACGATCGAATATTCCCCTATTCCTTCTTATTTTAACTGATTGTATTCCATATGGAATAAGAGGAGAACAAAAGCATTCCACGACCTGCCAAGGGGCTGTTAAAAAAAAAAAAAAAAGAAAGCTCTTCCTTGAATTTACTTTATTTTTATTCCTTTTTCGAACTCCAACCAAAGTAGATTCGAAGACGAGTCACTTCAATTATCCTTTTAAGTTCTATTCTATCTTCTGTCTTTCCCTATTTCATCTCGTAAAGTTCCGCGCTCGCAGTTTGGTCAAGAAAGTTAGACCTAATCCAACAAACAATACAAGGATGAATTACGAATTATGAAAGGATAGATTTCACATATACTTGTCCTTGTATTGTGTCAGTATGAGAATATCCTTCCTAAATTATTTATCCAAACCTATTGATCATTAACTTAGATTTTCCCAAGATTTTGGCTGCTATTCCGAATTACTCTATTATTCCGAAGCCAATGAAAAGTAAGTAGAACCTACAAAAATGGGGTTTTCTATTGATGCCTTGAATAACATATAGCTTACCTATAGACAAAAAAAAAATAAAAAAGTAATTATGTTTCGGAACCAGGCAAAACCAGATTGCTGTGCCATAGGAAGGATAGCTATACTAATTCGGTATACTCAAAATACACCTTTGGTACAAAATTGACAATCTCACAAGGATGAAATATCAGTAATTTTCTATTTACTGGTCGATCCCATCTTTTACGGAATCAATTCCTTTTTTGAATGTACAAAAATTTTGGGAGTTCAGCATGTCTGGAAGCACGGGAGAACGTTCTTTTGCTGATATTATTACCAGTATTCGATACTGGGTTATTCATAGCATTACTATACCTTCCCTATTCATTGCGGGTTGGTTATTTGTCAGTACGGGTTTAGCTTATGACGTGTTTGGAAGTCCTAGGCCAAACGAGTATTTCACGGAAAGCCGACAAGGAATTCCGTTAATAACCGACCGTTTTGATTCTTTAGAACAACTCGATGAATTTAGTAGATCCTTTTAGGAGGCCCTCAATGACCATAGATCGAACCTATCCTATTTTTACAGTGCGATGGCTGGCTATTCACGGACTAGCTGTACCTACTGTTTTTTTCTTGGGATCAATATCAGCAATGCAGTTCATCCAACGATAAAACAAATTCCAACTATAGAACTATGACACAATCAAACCCGAATGAACAAAATGTTGAATTGAATCGTACCAGTCTATACTGGGGTTTATTACTCATTTTTGTACTTGCTGTTTTATTTTCCAATTACTTCTTCAATTGAGAGAAAGAAAGAGACTAATAAGAATTCTCTTATCCCATTTGGAAGGATACCATCCTTATAACTACCCATGACTGTTTTTGTCTCTAGCATGACCAATTGATAAAATGTGGAGGAAAGTAGGGGAAATGGCCGATACTACTGGAAGAATTCCTCTTTGGCTGATAGGTACTGTAGCTGGTATTGCTGTGATTGGTTTAGTAGGTGTTTTCTTTTATGGTTCATATTCTGGATTGGGTTCATCTCTATAGTAATCGGAGGGACCAGATTGTAAACATGAAAAAGTAGGAGCTTAGCGGGTCCTTACCCCCCTTTATCTGATTAGAGCGGAAAGGACCCGCGGAATTTTTATTTTACTCTTATAACGCGAATTGAATCTATTCGATTCACTCTTATGAAGCAACAAGAAAAAGAGATCACTCGAGGATCCAATATCTTATTCCACGAAGGAAGTATCCTGAAAATCCTTGATTTAGTTTCGAGTAATAAACTAATAAAACCTTAATCAAAACTATTCAACTAGCCTAAAAATAAAAAAACCTTCAATGGAAGAGTTTACTTTTTTTTTGCAAAATTTCTGTAAATTTGAAGTTGAACTTAATTAAACAAGCCAAGCAATTTGCTCACAATCACAAGAAATTTTTCCCCCGCCATATTTTCTTCCCCTCTGTTTGTCCACTACCTCGGCTAAACCTAAGCAAAAGAAAAAGAGGTCCAAGAGACAGACCCGAATAAAGAAGAAATAGTAATCTTTGACGAATTAGGAAGAAAAAGGATTCTTATTTTGATACAAGAAGAATCGGCACAAGAAAAAGGCTTTTTCTTGTGCCGAATAGACGATTAAGAAGACCTGCAATCCCTCCGAAAAAGAAGAAATTTTAATTTGATTGTTCTCGCCTTTGCCTTGGATTCTCTTCTTTTGCATGGGATATAAATAAGGAATTCCAGACATCTCATAAACAAAAAGCAGTCTAAACAAAAAAAGGATTTCCAAAATAGATCATAGATAATTCTAGCAATTGCCAATAAATCGAGGCTTTTTACCAACTTGATGGTAAGAAATCCCGGGACCTAGAAATTCATTTCGTACAATTGAACCTTTTCAAACTGTTTCTTTTTGAGAACCAAAAAAACTTGTGCCAAAATAACGGATGCGAAGAAGAACAAAAGGCCTTGGACACGTAATGGATCCTGAAGCACGATTTCTGCGTCCCCCTGACCAAAACCTCCCACATTAGGATTGCTTGTTAATGGTTGATCAAGCTTGATGGATTCCCCCTCTGAAACAAGAAGTTCTGGTCCGGGAGGTATAATATCAATCACTTGGCGTCCATCTGATGCATCAACTATGGATATTTCATACCCCCCCTTTTCTTTACGTAGTATTTTTCTTACTATACCTGTTGACGTAGCATTATAGACTGTATTGTTACTCTTGCTACCATCAGGATAGATCTGTCCTCTTCCTCGGTTTCCCCCTACATATATGGGATATTTTAAGAAATGAGCATCTTTCTTCGTAGCAGGATCAGGGGAAAGAATGGGAAAGACAATTTCACTATATTTCTTACCGGGAACAGGGCCTATCACAAGAATGTTTTTTTTATCGGGACGATAACTCTGAAAAGCAAGATTTCCTATCTTTTCTTTTAACTCAGGGGAAATACGATCGGGCGGCGCTAATTCGAATCCCTCGGGCAAAATAAGAACAGCACCTACATTCAACCCTCCCTTTTTTCCATTAGCAAGAACTTGTTTCAATTGCATATCATAAGGAATTCGAAGAACTGCTTCAAATACAGTATCGGGAAGCACAGCTTGGGGAACTTCAATATCGACGGGCTTGCTAGCTAAATGGCAATTGGCACATACAATTCGTCCAGTTGCTTCTCGTGGGTTTTCATAACCCTGCTGCGCAAAAATGGGATATGCATTTGAAATAGATGTCCGAGTTATTACGTATATCATGATCGATACAGAAATCGATCGAGTTATCTGTTCCTTTACCCAAGAAAAAGTATTTCTATTTTCCATGTCCAATCGCAGATCCCAGAATTTCTACAATAAATTAGATAGGTAGCTAAGCTAATCTAGTTCCCTATACACGAATCTGTTGTCATTCTACTGCAACAGTTGTACTGCAATGATGAATACCTTAAAGTAGGTATAAATAGAAAGAATTTTGCTAAAATGGAAAAGGGCTTTCTTTCTAAAAAAAGATGCTTGCTAATTTGATTAATATTAATATCGGGAGATCAAATGAATTTATGCTTCACTAATTGAATGATAAATGACTACAAGCGAAGGAGATAGACGATTTAAACAAAAAAAGACCCAAAATTTCAAACATGTATCTAGAATTACTGGAAAACTACAAACAAAAATAGTGAAAATAAGCTCGTTAGGAGCCCATCCAAAATCGTTGTAGACCCAACGAATTACTAGTTCCCAACCACGGGTGGAGTGAAATCCAACAAAAAAATCAGTAACTAAAAGAATAAAAAAAGCTTTTATTGAGTCATTTAAATTATAGAAGAATTCCTGAACCCAAGAATTCAAAATGACAAGTTCCTCTTTACCCAGAAAAAAAGAACCACTTAGAATAGCCAAACAGATTATATTTGTCGAGAAATGCAAAATGGTATGGAGATGATCCTCATTATTTATTTTGACCCATTGTATTATTTCCTTGTGTATTCCTGTAGGAGGTTTTTGTACATGTGTCTTTAGTTTCCCTTTTATCATCTCGTCCAAGAGAGAAAGTTCTTCTAATTCTATGAATCTTTCTAGAATCCTTTTCTCTTGAATATCAGTTAAGAGAGTTTCGGATTGCCTGGTATTCCACCAATTCTTAATCCAAAGTTCCAGACATTTGTTAAATGAGGAAGAGACCCCCCAAGGCAAAAGTACGATAAATACAAGATATAGTAAAGAAGGCAATGCTTTCTTTTTTTTCATTTTTGATCTGTAAATGGAGTTGTTAATGAATATGCTTCATTCGCTGACTCTATTCCATTCCCTGACTCTATATGATGATATTTCTATTTCATGATATTTCTATTTCTTTGAAGCAAAAACTCTATAGGTTTGATACCCTGTATCTATTCTTCTTTTTTGTATATTAGTTATTAGTGGAATTTCAGTGCATTGGGTTCTTTCTTAGATCTAGATGGAATGAAATAGTGAAATAGAATAAAAAAAAAGCCCTTTCGGATGAAAAAGGAAGAATAGTATGCGATATATCTAACTTGGATAAAAAAAAATTAAAAGCAAATTTCTCTTATCCTCGTTTGTTCCTTCCTTTAGATAAATACTTAAAAATCCCCTTACAATAACAAATCCAATTTAGAAGGGACTTCCTCCCTGTGTTGAGAAAACTTTTCTTCTTCCAATTCTTCTTTTCTTCATTCAACTCAGTTCAAAAAAGATACCTCAAAATACTTCAATTGGTACGCGCAAGAAATAGGCCAATTCGGCAGCTTTTTGTTCAATTTCTCGTGGAGTAAAAAATTTATCATCAGTACGAGTCAAGGGAATGATCCCCTGGCCCCGGATTTCCATATAAAGAATACGACGAGGATAAAGACCCTCTTTAACCTGAATTCTAATTGATTGGATATCCCGCATAAGGAATCGAAGGAAGACGCGACGTTTTATTCCAGGGAATCCCCAACGAAAAATGCACACTATTCCCTCTTTTCTATCGAATCGGTCATAACCACTACCTACATTCCACAAAATAGTACACCACAAGTAGGAGCTAATGAATAGGCCTGCGATTCCGTAGAAAGACATCACGACCCCCTGCGGAAAAAAAAGAATTTCTTGAGATGGAAGTATAGATATAATATTCTTACCAAGATAACTGGAAATCCCAACCGATAAGAATCCTAGTGAACCTAGAAAAAGAATACAGGCCCAGAAAAAATTACCCCTTTTTCGAGAACCTTTTAGAAGTTCTACCCATATGTGTTCTGATCGCCAATTCATATTAGATATACTAAATCCAGCAGCGGTCGATTGAAATTGAGAGAATAAGCTAAATAATTTTGACTTTACTTTTTTTGATTCTGAAATCGCCTTCAGCAACTAGTACTCCTGTGAAATAATAGGTTAGATACATTGACTTTCTATTCAAAAAATATTCGTTGATTCAATTAAAATAAATAAAATAAAACTCGCTATACCTGGCTCTGCATATTCATGCATTTATGCTCGTAGCCTATATCCGCATCCATAACCGTTTTTCATTTGTGTGTAGAAAGTGTGTGTAGAAAAAGCCACATACCCTACCATATTATATTACTTACACTAAAAAATACTAGACAATCTTATTTTTTTGCACATAAAGAAATAAAGAAGTCATTGCAATTGCCGGAAATACTAAGCCTACTAAAGGCACGAAAATAGAAGGTAAGTTTAAATCCGTCATGGAATAGGTGTCTCAATTCAAATTTACTATTTCTATCTAGTCGAAAAATATCTTAAGATTCTTATGATATAATTAAGTATATCTATTATAAGGAATATTGACTATTGTATTGTATTTTTTATTTTTAGTTTGAAAAATATTCTGTAAAAAAAATGAAAGGATAATAAGAAAATTCCAAAAAAGGAGAACTAATTAAAAAGATTTTATTTTGATTTTCCCATCCTCATGGCCTTTCTATCTTTCTAATCTAATTTGAAATTGGATTCAAAAGAAAGCGGTTAGAATTTACTTCCTGCATACATACTTCTCTAGAAGCGCATACAATAATGCGTGGTAAAGGCGGAAAAATAGTATATTCAATCAAAATCAAAGGGCAAATTATCTTACCTACTATAGATCCCCTACTACCCTCTTAGACTTTAAAAGGCGATATACCACCCAAAGAAAGGGTATGAAAATGCCGGGTGGAGTTAGCTTTTCGACGAAGACCTGTCCCGTGCAGCGAAGCCCTGTTAGTAAGACCCCCCGCAATAATGGATTATAGAAGAATATTATTCCAAATACTCCTCTGGACGCATATAGTAGCATTGCGATTCCGAATCTTTTTTATTTATGAATATGAACAGAAAAAATTCATTGTATCGTTGGGTCGGAGCGGAGGTTTGGTCCAGAAAAATTAGAAACAAAACGTCTACTCTACCGCATTGAAGTCTATAGCGCTGTATTTCCACGAAAGTATAATTCTTACCATCAGGATACGATCCTTTCTTTTGAACTAAACGTCTCTACGATGGGTCCAGGTTCTATGTCCAATCCCAAATCAAGGATTTCTCGCTCTTGATCGGAGTCATAAACTAAAAAAAAACTACCTTTTTATCCTTTTTCTCAAGGTTATAGAAAACTTCCTTATCTAGTTCTAGCATTTTGAAAAAAAAAAAATGCTTCTTTTGTTTACACACAGTTCGAGTCACTTGTTGACTCACGATTACGCCTGTTAAAAGTTTCAAACGTCCTCTTTTTTGAAATTGAAAGAGAGTCCTATAAAAAGGTCTAACTTCCAAACTATGTCTTTTTTCATTCATTCTCCTTTAGTTTTTTTCTCTATCTAGAAGTGGAATAGAATAACCCGGTTGAAGGGTAATGATCATACGTCTGTAATGCATTGTATGGCCCAGAATAGGTCCTATTCTTCTACCTTTTCCAGGTAGTCGATGGCTATTCACAGCTACCACCTTAACACCAAAGAAGAGTTCGACCCAATGCTTTATTTCTGTCTTAGTGAATCCCGATTCGACATTAAAAGTATATTGATTCTTTCCCAATAAACGAAGACTTTTTTCTGTAAATACTGCGTATTTGATTCCATTATCATTATCATATGATAATACTATATTTTATTATTTTATTATTTTATTTGTATTTCTTTATTGTATTATACCTTAATATATATATTCTAGATATATAGAATAGACGAATCTCAATTTGTCAAGTCTCATGATCATATCATGATCTATTTTTATTCGGCTCAATCTTTTTTTTCTAAAAAAGATTGAGCCGAGTTTAATTGCAATCAATTAGAAGAATAAAGAAGAATTACTGCATTTCATAACTGATTTTTTTCTCTTTTTATTTCGTTTCTTTTTTATTTATACCTTCTTTATCTTTAGTTTTATCTAGTTAATCAATAGTATCTACCGGCTCGAACTCGAATTTGATCGCCTTCCATACTTCACAAGCTGCGGCTAGTTCAGGACTCCATTTGCAAGCTGCTCGGATAATTTCATTACCTTCGCGAGCAAGATCGCGCCCTTCGTTACGAGCTTGTACACAGGCTTCTAAAGCCACTCGATTAGCTGCTGCACCAGGTGCATTTCCCCAAGGATGTCCTAAAGTTCCTCCACCAAATTGTAATACAGAATCGTCCCCAAAGATTTCGGTCAGAGCTGGCATATGCCAAACATGAATACCACCTGAAGCTACCGGTATAACACCTGGCATGGATACCCAGTCCTGAGTGAAAAAGATACCGCGAGCACGATCTTTTTCAATAAAATCATCGCGCAATAAATCAACAAAACCTAAAGTCATTTCGCGTTCCCCTTCTAACTTACCTACTACTGTACCGGAGTGGATATGATCTCCCCCAGACATACGCAATGCTTTAGCTAATACACGGAAATGCATACCATGATTTTTCTGTCTATCAATAACTGCATGCATTGCACGGTGAATGTGAAGAAGTAGGCCATTGTCGCGGCAATAATGAGCCAAAGTAGTATTTGCGGTGAATCCCCCAGTTAAGTAGTCATGCATTACAATAGGAACCCCTAATTCTCTTGCAAATACAGCTCTCTTAATCATTTCTTCACATGTACCCGCAGTCGCATTCAAGTAATGCCCCTTGATTTCACCGGTTTCGGCCTGTGATTTATAAATAGCTTCGGCACAAAAGACAAAACGGTCTCTCCAGCGCATAAATGGTTGTGAGTTTACGTTTTCATCATCTTTGGTAAAATCAAGTCCACCACGTAGACACTCATAACACGCTCTACCATAATTTTTTGCGGATAATCCCAATTTTGGTTTAATAGTACATCCCAATAAAGGACGACCGTACTTGTTCAACTTATCTCTTTCAACTTGGATACCATGAGGCGGGCCTTGGAAAGTTTTTGAATAAGTAGGGGGAATTCGTAGATCCTCCAAACGTAGAGCACGTAGGGCTTTGAAACCAAATACGTTACCTACAATGGAAGTAAACATGTTAGTAACGGAACCCTCTTCAAATAGGTCTAATGGATAAGCTACATAACAGATCCATTGGTTGTCTTCCCCAGCAACAGGCTCGATGTGATAGCATCGTCCTTTGTAACGATCAAGACTGGTAAGTCCATCAGTCCAAACAGTTGTCCATGTACCAGTAGAAGATTCGGCAGCTACTGCAGCCCCTGCTTCTTCGGGCGGAACCCCAGGCTGAGGACTTACTCGGAATGCTGCCAAGATATCAGTATCCTTAGTTTCATACTCTGGGGTGTAGTAAGTCAATTTATAATCTTTAACACCAGCTTGAAATCCAACACCTGCTTTAGTTTCTGTTTGTGGTGACATAAGTCCCTCCCTATAACTCTTGAATTAAGAATTCTCACAATAACAGGGTCTACTCGATGTTAATTAGGCGTAAATGAAACTTTAGCAAAAATCTCGTAAAACAAAAAGGATATTCAATTAATATAATATCAACTCATTAAAGAAAATTGAGGGCATGCTTAGGTTAATGAATATGTTTCATTCATATATAATGCGTACACCCTGTGTATGTTCTATCCTATAGGAATTCCAATATAGGAATTCGATAGGAATTGAGTTGTTGTTATGGTAAGTTAACACGGTTCGTTATTAAACCATGGATTTGATTTACCAAATCCATAATTATTGTATACTCTTTGATAGATATAGCGCAACCCAAATTAATTCCTAATCCTTATTTTACAAGTTCTTAATAGTTCTCTTTTCTTATTTTGAATGCAAATACCTAACTAAATACTAATAAAATTCTTTGTTGACAGCAATCTATGCTTCACAGTAGTATATATTTTGTATATCGAAGTCCTAGATAGGAAAGTAGAGTAGGCACAGATCCTCCACAAAAGGCAAAATGTATATGAAAAAAAAGATTGATTGAACTTTCCAATGGACTCATTCCATGAGTAAACGATTGAATGGGATTCGCTTGGGCAACGAAATCAAGTCCTGGTCCCCTTTTCTCTCTTATTGAATTAACTAATTCATTTCCTTTTTACTTTTGGATTTTTTTTGATTTGATTTGGCATTATTCAACAATAAAAAAAGAAAAATTTCGACAAATTCCTTTTTTTTAATTATGTGATAATTATGAGAACCAATCCTACTACTTCTCCTCCCGGGGTTTCCACAATTGAAGAAAAAAGTACAGGTCGTATCGATCAAATTATTGGACCCGTGCTGGATGTCACTTTTCCCCCAGGCAAGTTACCTTATATTTATAACGCTTTGGTAGTCCAGAGTAGAGACACTGCCGATAAGCAAATTAATGTGACTTGTGAGGTACAACAATTATTAGGAAATAATCGAGTTAGAGCTGTAGCTATGAGTGCTACGGACGGGTTGATGAGAGGAATGGAAGTGATTGACACGGGAGCTCCTCTCAGTGTTCCGGTCGGTGGAGCTACTCTCGGACGAATTTTCAACGTTCTTGGGGAGCCTGTTGACAATTTGGGTCCTGTAGATAGTAGTGCAACGTTCCCTATTCATAGATCTGCGCCTGCCTTTATCGAGTTAGATACGAAATTATCCATCTTTGAAACAGGTATTAAGGTCGTCGATCTTTTAGCTCCTTATCGACGTGGAGGAAAAATAGGACTATTTGGGGGGGCTGGAGTAGGTAAAACAGTACTGATCATGGAATTAATCAATAACATTGCTAAAGCTCATGGGGGCGTATCCGTATTCGGTGGAGTAGGGGAACGGACTCGTGAAGGAAATGATCTTTATATGGAAATGAAGGAATCCGGAGTAATTAATGAAAAAAATATTGAGGAATCAAAGGTAGCTCTAGTCTATGGCCAAATGAATGAACCACCGGGAGCTCGTATGAGAGTTGGTTTAACTGCCCTAACTATGGCGGAATATTTCCGAGATGTTAATAAGCAAGACGTGCTTTTATTTATCGATAATATCTTTCGTTTTGTTCAAGCAGGATCAGAGGTATCCGCTTTATTAGGGAGAATGCCCTCCGCAGTGGGTTATCAACCTACTCTTAGTACAGAAATGGGTTCTTTGCAAGAAAGAATTGCTTCTACTAAAAAGGGATCTATAACTTCGATTCAAGCAGTTTATGTACCTGCAGACGATTTGACCGACCCTGCCCCTGCCACAACATTTGCACATTTGGATGCTACTACCGTACTTTCCAGAGGATTAGCTTCCAAGGGTATTTATCCAGCAGTAGATCCTTTAGATTCAACCTCGACTATGTTACAGCCTCGGATCGTTGGCAACGAACATTATGAAACTGCGCAAAGAGTTAAGGAAACTTTACAACGTTACAAAGAACTTCAGGACATTATCGCAATTCTTGGCTTGGATGAATTATCGGAAGAGGATCGTTTAACTGTAGCAAGAGCAAGAAAAATTGAGCGTTTCTTATCACAACCGTTCTTTGTGGCAGAAGTTTTTACTGGTTCTCCAGGAAAGTATGTTGCTCTTGCGGAAACTATTAGGGGATTTCAACTAATCCTTTCCGGAGAATTAGACGGCCTACCTGAACAGGCTTTTTATTTGGTGGGTAACATCGATGAAGCTAGCACGAAAGCTATAACCTTAGAAGAGGAGAACAAATCGAAGAAATGAAATTAAATCTTTATGTACTGACTCCTAAGCGAATTATTTGGGATTGTGAAGTGAAAGAAATCATTTTATCCACTAATAGTGGCCAAATTGGCGTATTACCAAACCACGCCCCCATTAACACAGCAGTAGATATGGGTCCTTTGAGAATACGCCTCCTCAACGACCAATGGTTAACAGCGATTCTGTGGAGCGGTTTTGCGAGAATAGTTAATAATGAGATCATCATTTTAGGAAATGATGCGGAACTGGGTAGTGATATTGATCCGGAAGAAGCTCAAAAGGCACTTGAAATAGCCGAAGCTAACTTGAGTAAAGCTGAGGGTACGAAAGATTTGGTTGAAGCGAAGCTCGCTCTCAGACGAGCTAGGATACGAATCGAGGCTGTCAATTGGATTCCCCCATCCAATTGAAGACAATCCAGTGGTTTATAGTTGATACAAAGAAAAAGGGAAGAGGGGTAGAAAAAGTTATTAGATAGCGAAGCGAAGTAAGTCCAATGCTATCTAGTAATTTTTCTACCTACTTACCTACTATTGGATTTGAACCAATGACTCCCGCCGTATGAAAGCAATACTCTAACCACTGAGTTAAGTAGGCAATTTATCACCACAAAGGAAGACCCATTACTTCGATCGATTATATATTGAATCCCTTTTCTAAGCAATACCGCTCTGTTATTGGTCTGTTATATACTAAATACTAAACTAAATACTAAACAGATACAGATCAAAGGGGTATCCTCTGGCATTAGAAAATATTCATCTTGACAAGAAATTATCTATATGTTAAGATATCTCTGATAAGGGCTATAGCTCAGTTCGGTAGAGCAACTCGTTTACACGTGCGCCAATGCTTTTCAAAGGAGCTTATTATGCAATGAACATAATCGATCTTATTGCAAAATCAATGTCTTACTTCATAGATTCGAGAGAATAGGAGAACAGTAGCCTGACAAACAGTCGGTTCAGTCCGATTCAGGTGCCAATTCAGGTGCCTAATCAAATAGAACCCTTATGGATTTGCTAGTTGATAAGGTAAATATCCAGCCCACTAAATGCTAGGCGTAATGAGGATAAGGGCCTCCAAAAAACTTCTTTTCGTTCTATGAACTTTAAGGTGTATGAAGTCTCATAGTTAACTCTTGCAGTGGAACGATAGAGACTCCATTTCACTTAGGTTGATTTAATTTAGACCGGAGGCAGACCTAAGTCAAGGTAATCCTCCTTTGAAACACTTTGGTATTGCTCCTAGATAGATCATAATACAAAAAATCAATCAGAGCACAGGGAGCCATCTCATTATCTTTCCGTAAAGAAAAACTATGGTGGACTAACTGATCTTTAAATCAGTTTATGAAAGAGCCCAATGCAAAAAAATGCATGTTGGGTCTTTGAAACAGTTCAAATCATTTCGATAATAATCCGTTTGATCTGTTTTACCGAGAAGGTCTACGGTTCGAATCCGTATAGCCCTAATATGCCCTTTTTTAGATTTTAGGATCTCTATCCTATGTTTTCTTTAGTTTAGTATAGTTTTCATTTTCTCATTAGTATTTGTTTATAGACTGGATAGGCGCCTGCGACATAGAATAGAGATAAAAGCATTACCAAAGGCTCATTCATCGAAAATCAAAATCATACAGACAGGAAAAGAAAAACGAATTTCTATCAAATCAATAGAAGAAAGGATCCTTTCCCTGATTTGAATCCCGTCCTCCTTCAAATAGGATATCTCTAGACTTCCCTATAATAACTGCAATGATTTTATCCATTTTGCGAATTCCTACTTTGTTTTAAGTATATTTATTACTTTGTTTATAGATACATTATGTAAATTGATCAACTTTAAATAGAAAAAATAAAGTAAAGAGTAAATAAGAAAACAGAATATTCTGTCTCATAGTTCTGAAATAGAGTTCTTTATTTTTATTTTATAGTATTACTTCTCATTAATTATACTGCATAGATTAGTCCTACTATCTTAATTAGGTTCTAATTTAGTAGTATTCTCATTTTTATTTAATAGTCTCTTATTATTTTATTATTAAATATTAAATAAAGGATAGAGCTATTCTTTTTTCTAGAGATTCTAGAGAAAGCGAGACAAAGTGAAACGAGAAAGTTTTCTTTATATAAGAATTAGATCTACATACACCATATCTAAATAGAATGGAAATCCAAAAGAAAGGGAGTTGGGATTCCATTGGATGAATCTTTAAAGAAGATGCAGCACAGAGGAAACAAAGGCTAAACTTAAACTAAGCGCTTTTGTTTGAACAAAAAAGATTCTTGTTTCACCGAGGAAAAGAGAGAAGTTCTGGATAAATTGACAATGCTGAATTGAATTGACTAATTTAAGTTCCGCCTATTCCACATTAATGGGAGTACATTATGTTTCTGCTTCACGAATATGATATTTTTTGGACATTTCTAATAATAGCAAGCCTTATTCCTATTTTGGCATTTTCGATTTCAGGACTTTTAGCCCCGGTTAGTGAAGGACCAGAGAAGCTTTCTAGTTATGAATCGGGTATAGAACCCATGGGAGGGGCTTGGGTACAATTCCGAATACGCTATTATATGTTTGCGCTCGTTTTTGTTGTTTTTGATGTGGAAACCGTCTTTCTATACCCTTGGGCAATGAGTTTCGACGTATTGGGTGTATCCGTTTTTATCGAAGCTTTGATTTTCGTGCTTATCTTAGTTGTTGGTTTAGTTTATGCATGGCGAAAAGGAGCCTTGGAATGGTCTTAACTGAATATTTAGACAAAAAAAAAGAAGGAAAAGATTCTATTGAGACAGTTATGAATTTGATTGAGTTTCCCTTACTTGACCAAACAAGTTCCAATTCTGTTATTTCAACTACACCAAATGATCTTTCGAATTGGTCAAGACTCTCCAGTTTATGGCCCCTTCTATACGGTACCAGTTGTTGTTTCATTGAATTTGCTTCATTAATAGGCTCACGATTCGACTTTGATCGTTATGGATTGGTACCAAGATCAAGTCCTAGGCAAGCAGACCTAATTTTAACAGCCGGTACGGTAACAATGAAAATGGCTCCCTCTTTAGTGAGATTATACGAGCAAATGCCTGAACCAAAATACGTCATTGCTATGGGAGCCTGTACTATTACAGGGGGAATGTTCAGTACGGATTCCTATAGTACTGTTCGGGGAGTTGATAAGTTAATTCCTGTGGATGTCTACTTGCCGGGCTGCCCACCTAAACCGGAGGCAGTTATAGATGCCCTAACAAAACTTCGTAAGAAGATATCGCGAGAAATAGTTGAGGATCAAACTCTATCTCAAAATAAAAATAGATGTTTTACTACCAGTCACAAGCTTTATGTTAGGCGCAGTACTCATACAGGAACTTATGAGCAAGAATTGCTCTATCAATCACCATCTACATTAGATATATCTTCTGAAACTTTTTTCAAATCCAAAAGTTCAGTACCTTCCTACAAATTAGTGAATTAGGAGAGGGGCTCTTTTGTGTAGAAAAATAAAAAGCAGGGCAATCTTTCAAACTTGCATCCGAAATGTGAAATATTTATACAAAGAGGGAGAGATGAAGACAATGCAGCAGGGTTGGTTATCTAATTGGCTAGTCAAACATGAGGTGGTTCATAGATCTTTGGGCTTTGATCACCGAGGAATAGAGACTTTACAAATAAAAGCAGGGGATTGGGATTCCATTGCTGTCATTTTATATGTATATGGTTACAATTATTTACGCTCCCAATGTGCTTATGATGTAGCACCCGGTGGATCTTTAGCTAGCGTGTATCATCTTACGAGAATACAATATGGTATAGATAATCCAGAAGAAGTCTGCATAAAAGTCTTTGCCCAAAAGGATAATCCTAGAATTCCGTCTGTCTTCTGGATTTGGAGAAGTGCCGATTTTCAAGAACGCGAATCTTATGATATGGTGGGAATCTCTTATGATAATCATCCGCGCCTTAAACGTATCCTAATGCCTGAAAGTTGGATAGGCTGGCCCTTACGTAAGGATTATATAACCCCCAATTTTTATGAAATACAAGATGCTCATTGAATGATAAGAAATTCATGCTCACTTATACAACACAACTCCAGATTTTATTCAAGTCAAGGAATATTTTTAGGTTCTTTTCCTAGATGAAACGGAATACCTATTTATAATTAATTCCTAATTATACAAAAGCATTCCAGATAGACTGAGCAAAAAAAGGGTTTCATTTGGATTCCCCTATTTTGAAAATCGCATATTAATTTCCTTCATATGAACAGAAAAATAGGATGACTCAAAGAAGTTCTCTACCAGGAACTTTGTACCGCGCACATTACTTAGCACAACTAGGAAAATAAGATAAGATAAAGATAAGCAAGACTAAAAAAATATTCGTCGGAATAGCGGAATACAAAATTAAGAAACGCAAAAAAATAAAGGGGAATCTCACCCCCTTCTTTATCATAAAGAAAAGATATATTTTAAAACTTCTTTAAAAAGAAAAAGAAGTGCCTCTATATTTATATTATAGATTTATCCACTTAGATGAATAAATATTATTAATGAATATGTATCACAATCCATCTCGAGGTATTTGGATCAATACCTATTCGGTGGATCTTTTTTTTTTTTTTCTCTGCCAGGAACCAGATTTGAACTGGTGACACGAGGATTTTCAGTCCTCTGCTCTACCAACTGAGCTATCCTGACCTTTTCTTGTGCATCATCCTAGTAGAGTATTTGTATCTATGTCAATTAAAAGGACTAAAAATTAATTAAAGTATTTCAAATTTTAAATTTGAAAATGGGGGGGGTAGTCCTATGCATTGTGCATGGTTTACTTAAATAAAACTTAAAAATAGAGTGAATAACCAAGATTTCTTGCCGATACTCTAATAAAAAAGAAATCTATTCAATGAATAGGATAAGATCCATTGAGTTCTCTTCGCATTCCTTTGTGAAAGAGTAGAATGAGAAAGCTAATGAATCTTAAACCCATTGCATTGATAAAAAGAAAAAAAAGTGCATTGATAAAAAGAAAAAAAAAAAGAGGATAAATAATAATAATATAGTATAGTTAGGGAATAAAAGAGGATTTGGGGATAGAGGGACTTGAACCCTCACAACTTATAAAGTCGACGGATTTTCCTTTTACTAGAAATTTCATTGTTGTCAGTATTGACATGTAGAATGGGACTCTCTCTTTGTCCTCGTCCGATTAATCCACTTTTTTAAAGATCTCGAAAACTTTGAATTTTAATTGAAGAATTTGATTATTCAATATTCGATTGGAGTGGATTCACAATAATGAAAAAAAAAAATTATGATATGAGTTTTTTATTTCATAATCATTATCATTTCTAATTTCATTTTTAAAAAAGATAAAGAACCTATATTATAATTAGAATATAATATGAGTTCTGTGATTAATCGTTTGCTATGTCAGTATCTATACGTGTTTATTAAATGTATAAGGTATAAAACCCCTCTTTCTCTAATTTAGAACTAGAAGGAATTCCACTAACAACACAACGTAATTAACTCGATTCGTTAGAACAGCTTCCATTGAGTCTCTGCACCTATCCTTTTCCTTTGTATTCTAGTTCGAGAACCCCTTGTTTTCTCAAAACACGGATTTGGCTCAGGATTGCCCTTTTTTAATTCCAGGGTTTCTCTGAATTTGGAAGTTACCACTTAGCAGGTTTCCATACCAAGGCTCAATACAATCAAGTCCGTAGCGTCTACCGATTTCGCCATATCCCCATTTCCCTCTTCTTTGAGACCAGGATTCCTTGTGTAATTTCATCCATCTCTTAGTTTTTTTTTTGAATCATTGAGTTCATCACTCAACGTAGTCTAGCAGTTCAGTTCGACTCTATTTGAGAGACCTCGCTTGCTTATTGCAATTCAGAATTGAATTGATTCTATCCTTGATGTATTTGCAATTCAATCCGAATCAATATATCCAAAAGTTTTTATCTCCCCCACCTCCCGTCTTACTTTTTTATAGTATTCAAAATTATACTATAACGCTTGATATTTATTCTTTTTTTCTAATCAGAATTAGCAATTTTATTTACTCTGACTCTATGTTCCCCTTAGTGAAATATTAATCCTCAAATTATTAACAAATAATAAAGTCTATAATGATCGAATGAAAATACCAATAAATTCTATAATTTTATTTTTTAATATCCTATAGTTAAGCATATCAAGCTAACTTTATCTTTAAGAAGTTTTAGTATTTTTTTATTTTTATAAGTATAACTTCAAATTTAGAACTAGTTAATAGCTAAGATTAATAACTAATATCTGAGATTTTACGGATTTCCTATACTATACCTATTTCTATTTGTTACACTATTTCCGTTATGTAAGCCCACTTAGCTCAGAGGTTAGAGCATCGCATTTGTAATGCGAGGGTCATCGGTTCAAATCCGATAGTCGGCTTTTTTTTCTCTATCGATGTTCTACGAACAAGAATCTCTTTTTTTCCGAATTAAATGGAGAATCCAGGATCTTTTATGTTTTTTACCTTACAATTTTGCTAGATACAAAACAATAAAATAAATAATATATATACAAAAAAAAAAGATTTTGATGAAATTCCATTTTTTGGGGTACTTTAGTTGATTTTACTCTGTTTATCCTGTAGTTTAATTCAGTTTTAATTTCGATGTATTCTGTAATGTAAATACAATGAAATTAATTGTGTAAAATGAAATTTCAATAAAATAAAAAAAGGAGTCTTCATGTCCCGTTATCGAGGACCTCGTTTAAAAAAAATACGCCGTCTGGGAGCTTTACCAGGACTCACTAGAAAAACACCTAAATCCGGAAGTAATCTTAAAAAAAAATTCAATTCTGGGAAAAAGGAGCAATATCGTATTCGTCTTCAAGAAAAACAGAAATTGCGTTTTCATTATGGTCTGACAGAACGACAATTACTTAGATATGTACATATCGCTGGAAAAGCAAAAAGGTCAACAGGCCAGGTTTTACTACAATTACTTGAAATGCGTTTGGATAATATCCTTTTTCGATTGGGTATGGCTTCAACCATTCCTGGGGCCCGCCAATTAGTCAACCATAGACATATTTTAGTTAATGGTCGTATAGTCAATATACCAAGTTTTCGTTGCAAACCCCGAGATATTATTACTACGAAAGATAACCAAAGATCAAAAGGTCTGGTTCAAAATTATATTGCTTCATCGGACCCGGGGAAATTGCCAAAGCATTTGGCGATTGACACGTTGGAATATAAAGGACTAGTAAATAAAATCCTAGATAGGAAGTGGGTCGGTCTCAAAATAAATGAGTTGTTAGTTGTAGAATATTACTCTCGTCAGACTTGAACTTAACGAAAAAAGGAAAGGTTCATAGAATTTTCTTCCCCTTCCCCTTTCCCCGAACTAAATCGCCCTAAGACCATTACCATTAATTTGTATTTTCCCATCAACTAGCTAAAATTGATTAACCCTAGGATTAGGATCCTTTTTTCTTTTTTCCTCTATGTGTATTTTACATACCACAGTAATTTGCTATAGAGAATTTCTAATTTCTATTAAATCAAAATAAGATAATATAAGATATTATATTATTGCTGGAAAAAATTGTTATTTGATTTGATACATTGTGATCCTTAACGTTGATGAATTAAGAAAAACGGAAAGAGAGGGATTCGAACCCTCGGTAAACAAAAGTCTACATAGCAGTTCCAATGCTACGCCTTGAACCGCTCGGCCATCTCTCCTACATAACTTATTATGGAAAATAAACTGAGTGAATAGCGAGTTTTCTTATTCCTGCAGTACAGGTACAACCGCAACCACTCGGGGGTTCCATAGTTCTATTGGAAAAATTCCTTTTGATCTAAGTGGAAGGATACAGGATTTTTTACTAGAAATTGCGCTCGCTATAAAATAAAAGTTTTAATTTGGGTTTTCCCGCAACTAAAGAAAAAGAAAATGGAAGAATTCTTCTTATTGCATAATAAAATAAAGAAACCTTAGAATTCCGTTTGCATAAGATACGCTACACCATACTATCGAAATCAAAAATAGGGTATGAGACAATTAATAACTTTGAAAACACGAAATAGTTGATAACATAAGTTGTTGTTCAGAAATAGGAAAGTGGAATGAAATCCAGTCTTAGTCAAATATTTCATATCTCTTCGTGTCCAAGCAGAAGGAAAAGGATACAATTTGAGCTGAGCGGAAAATCCATATCTCTCTTATCCATTTAAAGCATATGGATTTAGAGTAGAGCATATGGATCAATCTATTTATAATTATAAGAATCGAATGTGTTTGTTTTTATGTTATTTTGTGAAGGAATGAAAACAATTCTATATAGAATGGGTTGGGAATTATGCCTAGATCCCGTGGAAATGGAAATTTCATTGATAAGACCTCCTCAATTGTAGCCAATATTTTATTGCGAATAATTCCGACAACCTCAGGAGAAAAAAAGGCATTTACTTATTATAGAGATGGTGCGATTTGACTCTTTTTTTTGCTTTTTTTTAGCCCTACCTATACCTCAGTCTTACGAAAAAGAGAGGGGGGTTGGCATAGAGAGAACCAAATTTGTAAAGCAAACAAACCCACGCTTCGGGAAGGTGAGGCGAACTAACAATTCCTTCCGTCGTGTATCCTCGATTGATGCGGCTTCAGATACTTCAATTGTAGATTTGAGTATTGAGCGAAAGGTTACACCTACAGGATATGGTATGGTATGGATTACAGGCCAATCCTACTCTATTAGTATCCGTAGGCAGCATAGGGGAGAAAAGCACTACACCTAGAAATAGGAATCAACAAGAGAAAAACTTTGTTAGAAATTACCCCTTTCCTGATCGGTATCAGGGCTGGGAAGAATGGTTGGGATAACAAACAACCATCAGGTTTGTACTTTGGATACCCCTATAACCATCAAAGATCGTTGAAGTAGCTAATTCCTCTAAATAGGAGGCGTTGAGAACAAAGAAATTATTGGAGCTATCGTTTTCCTCTAGCATTAATAGAATTCATTGGTGTTAAGAAAAACCTCTTGTGGGAAGGTTGGCTAGAGATTTCTTGGAAAAATACCAGCCCCTTTCGGTTCATAATGAGACGGGACTAATTCTATTTTGATTCTATAGATTATTTCGCTTAGTACTATTATGTACAGAAGGGAGGAGCCGTATGAGATGAAAACCTCATGTACGGTTTTGGAACGGAGATTTTTTGAATAGAATGAACGACCGTAACGGATGTTGGCTCAATCCGAAGGAAATTATGCGGAAGCTTTGCAAAATTATTATGAAGCTACGCGACTAGAAATCGATCCCTATGATCGAAGTTATATACTCTATAACATAGGCCTTATACACACAAGCAATGGAGAGCATACAAAGGCTTTGGAATATTATTTCCGGGCACTAGAACGAAACCCCTTCTTACCGCAAGCTTTTAATAATATGGCCGTGATCTGTCATTACGTGCGACTATCTCCACTATAGAAAGAAAAAAAAAAAAGAGAGGATCAAATTTTCTAGTAAATACTAGAAAAAAAGGGCTTTCTACATAGGGATCGTAAAAACAACGATTTTTCCCTATCAGCTGTAGGAAGGAAGGACACTTCACGAGAATCAAAAAACGAAGAAAGTATGGCCTATACTACTACTCTATGGATAAAGTTTCTCAAATTGATAGAGAAAGCACCGTAAAGATCAATTAGTGAGCGACTGGGTCGATACAACTAAAAAAAACTGCTTACTTATCCCATGATATGGGGCAAAATTTAGGAATCCGCTTATGTAATAGAGCCGATCCACTAAGGGATTAAGCAGCGGTGTAGTATCAGATCCCAAAGATAGTAAGTTCTTTTTTCTTTCTTATGGAAAAAAGTCTTTTTCAAGGATTCTATAGAGATTTCATATATGAAACCGGGATAGTTACCTCTCAGAAAATTTGAACGAAGGCTCTATATCTATCTATGCTTCATTCTTCTGAAGGTGGGAAAAAAGATCAAACTGATTATTGATAAAAATTAGGGTTTGAAACTTAGGTAATTAATTTCTTCTGCTTAACCCAAGAACAAATTGGATCGATTTTTGATAAATCGAATTCAGTTAAGATAGGGGAAATTCAGATAGCAATTTCTGAGCCGTATGAGGTAGGAAACTCTCAAGTACGGTTCTAAGGGAAGGAACTTCCTATTCCGACCGAGGAGAACAGGCCATTCTACAGGGTGATTCGGAAATTGCGGAAGCTTGGTTTGATCAAGCTGCTGAATATTGGAAACAAGCTATAGCGCTTACTCCGGGAAATTATATTGAAGCACAGAACTGGTTGAAGATTACGAAGCGCTTTGAATTTGAATAAGACCATGCTCCTTCTTTTTCATAAAATGGGTGGTTTGGTTGTTGATCCATTAATCAAATAAATTAGGTCGTAAGATCGAATCAAGAATTTCATTATATCCATTTCTTATACCTTCTATTTTATATGATATTTCATAAGAATAAACCATAGGGATAGGGTCTAGAATAGAAGTAATAAAGTGAATAAAAAGAGGGGGCAATCTAAATATTGCTAATATATTAGGACCATCTTATTAATAATTCTAATGAGTTATCTTGGAATTTAGAATCAAATAAAAAACCCTATATTATGCTCAAGGAAAGTAGATATAGATAGGAGCTTATGCCCTCAAAAAAAATACACTAGTTTCTTAAATTAAAAATAAAAAAGATTTTTTTCTTACGTCGAGAAATATTTGTTTTTCAAGATAAACAATGTCCGTTAGGCACCTAATCTTTATGTCATAATAGACCCGAACACTTGCCTCGGATTGACTTCAATATATAATTGCTCCAGTGAATAACTAAAAAAAAAATAGAAGGATGGTAGATAGTAAAGAAAAGAACTAATCACAATATCTATCTTTCAAAATCTATCTTTCAAAATCTATCTTTCAAAATATATATCTTTCAAAGATTCACTAAAAAGACAGTTGGCGGGTCTCTTTGTATGTCTTGTCCGGAAAGAGGAGGACTTAATGATTATTCGTTCGCCGGAACCAGAAGTAAAAATTGTTGTGGATAGGGATCCTGTAAAAACATCTTTTGAGGAATGGGCCAGACCCGGCCATTTCTCAAGAACACTAGCTAAGGGCCCTGATACTACCACTTGGATCTGGAACCTACATGCTGATGCTCACGATTTCGATAGTCATACTGGTGATTTGGAGGAGATTTCTCGAAAAGTCTTTAGTGCTCATTTCGGGCAACTTTCCATTATCTTTCTTTGGTTGAGTGGCATGTACTTTCATGGCGCCCGTTTTTCCAATTATGAAGCATGGCTAAGTGATCCTACTCACATTGGACCCAGTGCTCAGGTAGTTTGGCCTATAGTAGGGCAAGAAATATTGAATGGTGATGTAGGCGGGGGTTTCCGAGGAATCCAAATAACCTCTGGTTTTTTTCAGCTTTGGCGAGCATCTGGAATAACTAGTGAATTACAACTCTATTGTACTGCAATTGGTGCATTGATTTTTGCAGCGTTAATGCTTTTTGCTGGTTGGTTCCATTATCACAAAGCCGCTCCCAAATTGGCCTGGTTCCAAGATGTAGAATCCATGTTGAATCACCACTTAGCGGGATTATTAGGACTTGGGTCTCTTTCTTGGGCGGGGCACCAAATTCATGTATCTTTACCAATTAACCAATTTCTTGACGCTGGGGTGGATCCTAAAGAGATACCACTTCCTCATGAATTTATCTTGAATCGGGACCTTTTGGCTCAACTTTATCCTAGTTTTGCCGAAGGAGCAACCCCTTTTTTCACTTTAAATTGGTCCAAATACGCAGAATTTCTGACTTTTCGCGGAGGACTAGATCCAGTAACCGGTGGTCTCTGGCTGACCGATATTGCGCACCATCATTTAGCTATTGCTATTCTTTTCCTAATCGCAGGTCATATGTATAGGACCAATTGGGGTATTGGCCATGGACTTAAAGATATTTTGGAGGCTCACAAGGGCCCATTTACAGGACAAGGCCATAAGGGTCTTTATGAAATCTTAACAACGTCATGGCATGCTCAATTATCTCTTAACCTAGCTATGCTAGGCTCTACAACCATTGTTGTAGCTCATCATATGTATTCTATGCCTCCCTATCCATACCTAGCTACTGACTATGGTACACAACTTTCCTTGTTCACACACCACATGTGGATTGGCGGATTTCTAATAGTCGGTGCTGCTGCACATGCAGCAATTTTTATGGTAAGAGACTATGATCCAACTACTCGATACAACGATCTATTAGATCGCGTCCTTAGACACCGCGATGCAATCATATCCCACCTTAACTGGGTATGTATATTTCTAGGTTTTCACAGTTTTGGCTTGTACATTCATAATGATACCATGAGTGCTTTAGGCCGTCCACAAGATATGTTTTCGGATACTGCCATACAATTACAACCTATCTTTGCTCAATGGGTACAAAATATCCATGCTACTGCGCCTGGCGTAACAGCTCCTGGTGCAACAACAAGTACTAGCTTAACGTGGGGAGGCGGCGAGTTAGTAGCAGTAGGTGGCAAAGTGGCTTTGTTACCTATTCCATTAGGAACCGCAGATTTTTTAGTCCATCACATTCATGCATTTACCATACATGTGACTGTATTAATACTTTTGAAAGGTGTTTTATTTGCTCGGAGTTCCCGTTTGATACCCGATAAAGCAAATCTAGGTTTTCGCTTTCCTTGCGATGGGCCTGGCCGAGGGGGAACATGTCAAGTATCCGCCTGGGATCATGTTTTCTTAGGTTTATTCTGGATGTACAATGCAATTTCGGTAGTCATTTTCCATTTCAGTTGGAAAATGCAGTCGGATGTTTGGGGTACTATAAGTGATCAAGGGGTGGTAACTCATATTACAGGGGGAAACTTTGCACAGAGTTCCATTACGATTAATGGGTGGCTTCGAGATTTCTTGTGGGCACAGGCATCGCAAGTCATTCAGTCTTATGGTTCTTCATTATCTGCATATGGTCTTTTTTTCTTAGGTGCTCATTTTGTCTGGGCCTTCAGTTTAATGTTTTTATTCAGCGGCCGTGGTTATTGGCAAGAACTCATTGAATCTATCGTTTGGGCTCATAACAAATTAAAAGTTGCTCCTGCTACTCAGCCTAGAGCCTTGAGCATTATACAAGGACGCGCTGTAGGAGTAACCCATTACCTTCTGGGTGGAATTGCCACGACATGGGCATTCTTCTTAGCGAGAATTATTGCAGTAGGATAGTGGCTAGGAGGATTTGAAAGGCATTATGGAATTAAGATTTCCCAGGTTTAGCCAAGGCTTAGCTCAGGACCCCACTACTCGTCGTATTTGGTTTGGTATTGCTACCGCACATGATTTCGAAAGTCATGATGATATTACTGAAGAACGTCTTTATCAGAACATTTTTGCTTCTCACTTTGGGCAATTAGCAATAATCTTTCTATGGACGTCCGGAAATCTGTTTCATGTAGCTTGGCAAGGATATTTTGAATCATGGATACAGGATCCTTTACACGTAAGACCTATTGCTCATGCGATTTGGGATCCTCATTTTGGTCAACCCGCTGTGGAAGCCTTTACTCGAGGAGGTGCTGCTGGTCCAGTGAATATTGCTTATTCTGGAGTTTATCAGTGGTGGTATACAATAGGATTACGCACCAATGAGGATCTTTATACTGGAGCTCTTTTTCTATTATTTCTTTCTACGCTGTCCTTAATAGCGGGTTGGTTACATCTACAACCCAAATGGAAACCAAGCCTTTCGTGGTTCAAAAACGCGGAATCTCGTCTCAATCATCATTTGTCAGGACTTTTCGGGGTAAGTTCTTTGGCTTGGACAGGACATTTAGTTCATGTTGCTATTCCCGCATCCAGGGGGGAGTACGTTCGATGGAATAATTTCTTAGATGTATTACCCTATCCCCAGGGGTTGGGACCCCTTTTGACGGGTCAATGGAATCTTTATGCCCAAAACCCTGATTCGAGTAATCATTTATTTGGTACCGCTCAAGGAGCGGGAACTGCCATTCTAACTCTTCTTGGGGGATTCCATCCACAAACACAAAGTTTGTGGCTGACCGATATGGCTCACCATCATTTAGCTATTGCATTTATTTTTCTCATTGCCGGTCACATGTATCGAACTAACTTCGGAATTGGGCACAGTATTAAAGATCTTTTAGAAGCGCATACTCCTCCGGGGGGTCGATTAGGGCGTGGGCATAAGGGCCTTTATGACACAATCAACAATTCGATTCATTTTCAGTTAGGTCTTGCTCTAGCTTCTTTAGGGGTTATTACTTCCTTAGTAGCTCAACATATGTACTCTTTACCTCCTTATGCATTCATAGCACAAGACTTTACTACTCAAGCTGCTTTATATACTCATCACCAATATATTGCAGGGTTCATCATGACAGGGGCTTTTGCTCATGGAGCTATTTTTTTCATTAGGGATTACAATCCGGAACAGAATGAGGATAATGTATTGGCAAGAATGTTAGACCATAAAGAAGCTATCATATCTCATTTAAGTTGGGCTAGCCTCTTTCTAGGATTCCATACCTTGGGCCTTTATGTTCATAACGACGTCATGCTTGCTTTTGGTACTCCAGAAAAGCAAATCTTGATCGAACCTATATTTGCCCAATGGATACAATCTGCTCATGGCAAGACGACATATGGGTTCGATATACTCTTATCTTCAACGAATGGCCCCGCTTTCAATGCGGGTCGAAGCCTATGGTTGCCCGGATGGTTGAATGCTGTTAATGAGAATAGTAATTCGCTTTTCTTAACAATAGGACCTGGGGATTTCTTGGTTCATCATGCTATTGCTCTAGGTTTGCATACAACTACATTGATTTTAGTAAAGGGCGCTTTAGATGCACGCGGTTCCAAATTAATGCCAGATAAAAAGGATTTTGGATATAGTTTTCCTTGTGACGGCCCAGGGCGCGGCGGTACTTGTGATATTTCTGCTTGGGACGCATTTTATTTGGCAGTTTTCTGGATGTTAAATACCATTGGGTGGGTTACTTTTTATTGGCATTGGAAACATATCACATTATGGCAGGGCAACGTTTCACAATTTAATGAATCCTCCACTTATTTGATGGGATGGTTAAGAGATTACCTATGGTTAAACTCTTCACAACTTATCAATGGATATAATCCTTTTGGGATGAATAGTTTATCGGTATGGGCGTGGATGTTCTTATTTGGACATCTTGTTTGGGCTACTGGATTTATGTTCTTAATTTCCTGGCGGGGGTATTGGCAGGAATTAATTGAGACTTTAGCATGGGCTCATGAACGCACACCTTTAGCTAATTTAATTCGCTGGAGAGATAAGCCCGTGGCTCTTTCCATTGTGCAAGCAAGATTGGTTGGATTAGCTCACTTTTCCGTGGGTTATATATTCACTTATGCAGCTTTCTTGATTGCCTCAACATCAGGCAAGTTTGGTTAATTTAGTTTGTTTTTTTGTACTGTATCAGCACCTAGTTCATTACTCTTGATAGAGAGGGAGGATCTGCCTTTTTAGATTTCTTTTTCTATTTATTTTTCCATCTAGGATTAGAACCGTATACTTGGTAATAATAGCAACGACACATTATGGCAAAAAAAAGTTTGATTCAGAGGGAGAAGAAGCGGCAGAAATTAGAACAGAAATATCATTTGATTCGTCAATCTTTAAAAAAAAAGATAAGAAGCAAAGTTTCTCCCTTGAGTTTGAGTGAAAAAACGAAAATGCGAGAAAAATTGCAATCCCTACCGCGTAATAGTGCACCTACACGCCTTCATCGACGTTGTTTTTTGACCGGAAGACCTAGAGCTAACTATCGACATTTTGGGCTATCCGGACACGTACTTCGAGAAATGGTTTATGAATGTTTGTTACCGGGTGCAACAAGATCCAGTTGGTAAGGATAAAATACCCTTTCGTATTTGTATGGATTTCTGGAATTGATAATCATAGAGGAGCCCTCTTTACCATTCTGTATAAATGGACTATTCTATTTGTATAGATATTGGTAGAGGGGCGTATCCAACCCTCTTTTATCCACTAGTTACCCCTCTTTAGTTTAAGAGTATAGAGCAGTTTGGTAGCTCATAAGGCTCATAACCTTGGGGTTGCGGGTTCGATTCCCACTACCGCCTCCATACTCCTTCTTTATGATATATGCATGATATAATATATACATCATGCATTTGTATCTGGATTTTTTGATTTCCTAAAAGAGTTTTGGTCTAACAGTTTTTTCTCGGAAGAAGCAAAAAAATAAAAGAAAGAATAAAATATGAAAGAAAAGCGTCCATTGTCTAATGGATAGGACAGAGGTCTTCTAAACCTTTGGTATAGGTTCAAATCCTATTGGACGCAATCTTATTTCTATCTATTCTTTAAATAACTATACTAAACTAAAAACAAAGAAAACTTTTTTGCATGATTCAAATGAAAAAGCTTTCTCAACGATTCCTATTCTACTAACAAGAGTAGACATGCAAAATTTATTTGTTACTGAAGAGAAAACCGTTCCAGCTGTTCCTGAATAGCTTCCTTCAAAAGGATTTCCGCTTGCTCGGTGAATGTCTTGCTAGAAGATATAATTTCTTGGAATTGAGGTTTAGTATCTTTTAGATGTTTACGTAACTCATCCAGAAATTTATTTACCTGTTCAATTTCTAACGAATCAAGATATCCTCTTGTTCCGGTATAAATAGTAGCTATCTGCTCTTCCACTGGGAGAGGATTTGCCTGGGATTGTTTAAGCAATTCCCTTAATCGTCGACCCCTTGCCAATTGATTCTGACTTGTTTTATCGAGAGCAGAGGCGAATTGTGCAAAGGCTTGTAACTCTGCGAATTGCGCTAGTTCCAATTTTGATTTGCCAGCTACTTGTTTCATGGCTTTAATTTGAGCCGCGGATCCTACTCTGGAAACAGAAATACCCACATTAATAGCGGGTCGAATTCCGGCATTGAATAGATCCGCAGATAAGAATATTTGTCCATCTGTAATGGAGATTACATTAGTAGGAATATAGGCGGAAACGTCTCCAGATTGAGTCTCAACTATTGGTAAAGCGGTCATACTTCCTTCGCCTAAAAGAGAATTTAATTTAGCGGCTCTTTCTAAAAGGCGTGAATGCAAATAAAAAACATCCCCTGGATAAGCCTCACGTCCGGGAGGTCTTCTTAATAGAAGGGACATTTGGCGATAAGCTTGTGCCTGTTTGGAGAGATCATCATAAATTATTAAAGTATGCCGTTCGCGGTACATAAAATACTCAGCCAGGGCTGCTCCCGTATAAGGAGCGAGGTATTGTAATGTAGGGTGAATCCGCCATTTCAGCTACTACAATAGTGTATTCCATGGCCCCCTCCTCATGGAAAGTAGTTACTACTTGAGCTACGGAGGATGCTCTTTGACCGATAGCTACATAAACACATATTACACCTTGCCCTTTTTGATTGAGAATTGTATCTGTGGCTACTGCTGTTTTGCCAGTCTGTCTGTCCCCAATAATTAACTCTCGCTGACCGCGCCCTATAGGGATCATCGAATCGATAGCAATAAGCCCTGTTTGAAGAGGTTCGTATACGGAACGCCTGGAAATTATACTTGGAGCAGGAGATTCAATTAAGCGAGATTCGGAAGCTATAATTTCGCCTTTCCCATCAATAGGTTTAGCCAGAGCATTTACAACACGACCCAAGTAAGCCTCACTCACGGGTATCTGAGCAATTCTTCCTGTTGCTTTTACAAAACTTCCCTCTTGTATCATCAACCCATCGCCCATTAATACAATCCCAACATTTTTGGATTCCAAATTCAGAGCAATACCCCTAGTACCTTCTGCAAATTCGACTAATTCACCTGACATTATTTCACCAAGACCTATAATACGAGCAATCCCATCCCCCACTTGAACTACGCGACCTATATTCTCAATCCCTACTTTCCTATTATATTGTTCAATACGTTCGCGGAGAATTTTATGAATTTCGTCGACTCGAAGGGTTGCCATTAGTGTTTCTTGACTCTTTTTTCGGAAGCAAGGGGAAAAATAATGCCTAAATTCTAAACGAAAGTAGAAGTTCAAGGCCTAATTAATTTAATTATTTCTTCCATTCCAGGGACCCGAGAATGCCAATATTAGCACGAATCGTACGGAAATGTAACTCGGTATTCAAACAACTATTCAGAGTTCCTAGAGCTCCTTGTACGGCCTGTTGGAAAACCCGCTGTCGGACCTGATTCATTGCCCTTTGTTTTTCAAAATAAAGGGTTTCGTTTTTAGACTTTTCCAATTGTTCCAAACTAATAGAAGTAGCATTAATCAAATTTGCTTTTTCTCGTTCTATCTCAGAGTATCCATTCATTCGATACTCATCCGCTTCTAGTTCGACTTTCTGTAATCGAATCCGAGCTTTTTCGAGTTGCTCAATGGTCCCTCTACGCAATTCTTCTGAATTTCGAATAGTACTCAAGATCCTCTGTTTTCGATTATCTAATAAATCTTTTAATGAAAGTAGATTATTTTGTAAGTTTACAACTTTTATGATCTCTTCCCGAACCAAACATGAATCTTTCGATTCATTTGGCTCTCACGCTCCTTTTTTTTTTTCTATAGCTATTTCCATATCTTTTTTTTAAGTAATGAGCCTATCCTCTATCTTCTTTTTTATGTTTATATTTCAATATACCGAAACCTATATAAGACTAGATAAATATTAAGAGGACTCTTCCGCCTAGATAAAAATATATCATGGTCAGCAAAGTTGTTTCTTTATTTTTATTTGCCCTCTAGTTAATAATTTCAATTTCATTAAGAAAAACTAACTAAATAAATGGAAAATGAAAATTAATAGAATTCTTTTTTATTTTTTTTTTCTTCAAATCCAAAAAATTTCTCTTTTTTATACATAGGTCGTCGATTCGGCATTGGTTAAAAAAGGGCAGGGTGCCCCCTTTTTTTTCTAGTAAATAGTTCAAACCATTTTATCGATATGAGTGTTCTATATCAGATAAATTTTACATTAGCTATTTCCCGTTTAAATTGGTACTAATACTAATATAGTTGTAGAAAGAGTACCTCTTTTTGCCTGGACTTCAAGCAGTTTAGCTTTAACCGTGTTAATGGTCTCACATTCTTGGTTTATAGAGAATCAAAGTTGATTTACCAATGAGTCGCGAAATGCTATGGTTCTTCCATATGATTTCTGAATTTATTCAGAAGTAATTCGTCGAGATCGTGCACCCTTTTCTTATTTATCCGAAAAATACTAAAAAATATTATAAAGTGCAGCCGGATAGATCCAATCTATTCTTGAAATAGACAACTCGCACACACTCCCTTTCCAAAAAAAATCAAAACACCAACCACTACAGTTAGATTTATTAGATTTGTTGCTAAAATATCGGTATTAAGCCCGAAACTGCCAGCGGATGGCCAGTGAGCTAAAAAAACGAAAGAATGGGTTACATTTTTCATATGCTCTCCTCTTATAGATAGGACGAACAAAGAACAAAGTTTTTCGATCACTTACTTCGCTCGCCCTTTTTTGATCGGTTTTTTTAATGCAAATAGATTCAATCTAGTAATTTCTTTTAGATTAAGTCTTACGTCTTGTTTGACCGGTGAAAGACTTCCTTTGTTGAAATGTTCTGTTCCCAAAATTCCTAAAATAAAAGGAAAAAACTTTCCACTTTCCTAAACTAAGGACGGGAAATAAGAAGGTGAGCATATCTTCTAAATTAATAATACTCAACTCAGCCCTTCCTAGAATGGGGTATTATCTGTCCCGATAAATAGATAATTCCAGGAGTAATAAATAGGAGTAAATTAAATAAAGTATTGATATAATTGGAATTGTGGAAGCAAATACCAATTTACTAAAAAAAGAAAAAAGTATCTAATCGAAATCGAAAGAATTTTTTTTTTAAGATTAAACAAAAGGGTTCGCAAATAAAAGCGCTAGTGCCACAACTAGTCCATAAATTGTTAAAGCTTCCATAAAAGCTAGACTAAGCAATAAAGTACCTCGTATTTTACCTTCTGCTTCTGGCTGTCTCGCAATACCTTCTACAGCTTGTCCTGCAGCAGTACCTTGACCAACTCCAGGTCCAATAGAAGCAAGCCCTACGGCCAATCCAGCAGCAATAACAGAAGCAGCAGCAATTAGTGGATTCATGGTGAGTAGTTCCTCGTGTCAAAAAAAAGAAATGGTTAAGGATACAATCAACCAATAAATTCTTACTTCTAAGCTCTATTGGGGAGAAGTAAAGTAACTAAAAAGTACAAATTGAAATCAAATTGAAATGATAATGTGAATTGTCCGAACTACATAGAAGGGAATTCCATATCCATATATCGGATTAGATAATGAATCTAACCTAGGAATATATAATATAATATCCTATATATATACATTTGTTTCTTCTATTTTGTTTGCATATTTTCTCATTTTCTATTGAATCGGATTCTAAAATCATTGCTTAAAGTGGAAACCTGCATAAAAGAGGACTCCACTTATAGACATTAAGGATATTATAGTATAGATCTAGCCTGACTCCACCCTCCTTAATGCATATATACTTTGAAAATTCCATAATATAGTCTATTCTATTCTCTCTCCTACAACTCTAGGCTATATATTCATACGCATTTCTAACTATTTTTTTGCAACCAAGCAGATTATCTGGAACCATGCATGAATTGAGCTAAGCTGCAAAAAAAAAAAATACTATTTCCAAAAAGAGTCAATTCAATGATGACCCTCCATGGATTCACCTATATAGGCTGCGGCTAATGTTGCAAAAATAAGAGCTTGAATACCGCTTGTAAATAATCCAAGAAACATGACCGGTATAGGGATTACTAAGGGGACTAAAGAAACAAGAACAACAACGACTAATTCATCCGCCAATATATTCCCGAAAAGTCGAAAGCTAAGCGATAATGGTTTTGTGAAATCTTCTAGGATGTTAATTGGTAAAAGGATTGGAGTTGGTTTAATATATTTCTCGAAATAGCTCAATCCTTTTTTGCTAAGACCAGCATAAAAATATGCCGCTGACGTGAGTAAAGCTAAAGCAACAGTAGTATTTATATCATTCGTGGGCGCTGCTAATTCCCCATGGGGTAACTCTATAATTTTCCAAGGTAAAAGAGCACCCGACCAATTCGAAACAAAAATAAAAAGGAACATAGTTCCAATAAAGGGAACCCAGGGACCATATTCTTCTCTCCAATCTGAGTTTTGCTCAAGTCTCGAATAAACTCAAGGACATATTCAAAAAAATTCTGACCGTCGGTCGGGATGGTTTGTGGATTCCGAACAGCTATGACAACTGAACCTAGCAAGATAGTAATTACGACCCAAGAAGTGATGAGTACTTGGGCATGAATTTGGAAACCTCCTATTTGCCAATAGAAGTGTTGGCCTACTTCTACACCCGATATATCGTATAACCCCTTGAGTGTTTTAATGGAACAAGGTATAATATTCATATTGTCCTCTGATAAAAATTGAACTTCAAAAAAGGAATTCTTTTGATTCAACCATCTCTTTCTCAACTCAGCAACTTGAAGTATTAATCTTATATTTAGGATACCAAGAAAGCACATCAGATCATAATATATATCAATACCCTCTAATATATATCAATATTCCCCTTCTTTTTTCTATGCAAAAAAAATTCTATGCAAAAAAAAAGATATAGTAAAGTAAGTGATTCCATAAATTTACGCAGTTGCCCAAGAATTCACTATATATTCTTAATCAACGATTTCTTATATAGAGAGAACGGCCCTCACAAATTGAAAATACTAATTTGTTAAGAATCAATCGAATTGAAGTCATAGTGTCATCGTTGGCTGGAATCGATATATTCGCGAGATCCGGGTCACAATTTGTATCGACTAAAGAAATAGTAGGAATCCCCAAAATGGCACATTCCCGAAGAGCTATATACTCTTTTTGCTGATCAAGGACGATCACAATGTCTGGCAATCTCGTCATATATTTGATCCCGCCGAGATACCTTTGCAAAGTAGATAATTTTCTCTTCAAGATTGCCACATCTCTTTTTGGGAGATGGTGGAATTTTCCCATTTTTTCTTCTGCTCTTAAGTCTCTAAATTGAGAAAGTCTAGTTTTCGTAATCGACCAATTCGTTAACATACCACTGAACCACTTTTTATTAACATAATGACAACGAGCCCTTATTGCAGCTGATGCTACTAAATCTGTTGCTCTTTTTTTGGTACCAACAATTAAGAAACTTTTTCCCTGACTTGCTGCATCAAAAACTAAATCACAAGCTTCTGATAAAAAACGAGCCGTTCTAGCGAGATTTATAATATGAGTACCTTTACGCTTTGCCGAAATGTAAGGGGCCATTTTAGGATTCCATTTCTTAATACCATGACCAAAATGAACTCCTGCTTCTATCATCTCTTTCAAATTAATGTTCCAATATCTTCTTGTCATTTTTTCCACACTTCCTTTTTTTTAATCCTACCATTCCATTACGGAATTTAGTTCTTTTTGAAGATTAAGAAAGATCCGAAATAGCTTGAAATAAATAATAATTGTTCCGAGAGAACCTTGTACTAAGATAAGAGTTGGCCATTGATACATGGTATAAACATAACCACCTTAATGAATTAACTGACTTGTTTTACTTATTAAAATAAAAATCTTAAAAATCTAAAATTTGACCTGTTAGTGTTCTAAGTTCAAAAGTCTAGTAAAGTAAAAAATATTTTTATGGGGGTTCTTATGTCTCATAAAAATTGTTTGTTACGTCAGAATCTGAAGAAACTAATTCTGTATGGAGAAACAAAAAATCTCTCATTTCCGACGCGAATAGATTTTTTTTTTTTATTTCGAAATAAAGGTTCTTGTCTTGTGGGGAACGATGCACAAATTTTTGGAATCCGGTACCAACAGGTATAATCCCCCCCAGAACTACGTTTTCTTTCAAGCCTTTCAACCAATCAATGCGACCTCGTAGGGCAGCTTTTGCTAAAACTCGAGCAGTTTCTTGAAAACTTGCTTCAGATATGAAACTTTGGGTATTCAGGGAAGCCCTTGTTATTCCCAATAAGATTGCCCGATAATAGATCGATTCATCCAAAGCTCGTCCTGCTCGTTCCGCTCGCAATAGTCCGATTAATTCCCCAGGCGAAAAAACATTAGACATTCCATCTTCGGAAACCCGCACTTTTGATGTTACTTGGCGTATAATAATCTCTATATGTCTATTATGGATCTGTACCCCTTGGGATCGATAAACCTTTTGGATTTTATTAACCAAAGAGATACGACTTTGGGCTATGGTTAGCTCAGCTCCAATCAAGAATCCCCAAGGGACCCCAAGAATTCTTGGTATACGCTCATTCCAATCCTCAATTCTCCTTTCGAGATTCGGGGATAATGAATCAATTGAACGCGCTTCAAAGATTTGTTCCACTTTTGGAAGACCTTGCGTTATGTCACTAGATCTCGATTTTTCATATATAAACGTAACTAACCTATCTCCCTTGTAAAGGATTTCTCCATAATGACCATTAACAGTTGCTCCTGTAGTGGCCAAATAAGGTTTAGCTGCTCTTATAACAAAGGAATTCATATTTACAATGAAAATTTGACCGGATTTTTTTATGTGCGATTTAAATAGACATACATTTTCACAAATAAATTGTCCAAGGTGAATTATTGCCAATGTCTCTTCCCAAGAATCATGATGGACAAAGTGACAATTCAAAAGGAATGGATCCAACATTATGTTACTATCGAAATTAGAAATCCTTTTATTTTCATCTATTAAAGAGTATTTAAGTTCTTGAAGTACTTGGAAGGTTTGTTTTAAATTGTCAACGAACAAATATTTTTTTAACAGGATTTTATTATGCGTTAGTAAATAGTAAGATGAAGAAAAATGCGATATACTAGCTACAATAGCGCCTAAGGGCCCAAAAATTTCTCGAATAGGAATTCTAGGATTCCATTCTTTTATCGCATTGGGATGTTTTGAATTCTTGAATAAACCAATTCGAGAACAGTTGGATGCCGACAAAATCATCAAAGAGTGGTATTCTTTATTTCGATTCAACAAAGTGCCAATAGCTTCTGGATGTTGGCTAAGTGATTCAATCTTCGCCTTGGAATAAAAAGAATTGATATTGGCGCGATCTAACCTATTATGGGGAATCGGTCCTGCACTTGTCCTACCATACCTTTTTCGTGTTACGAAATAGTGGACTTGACTAACTCAATTCTTAGGAAATCGCGAATAAGATCATTTGCTCTTACCTCAACAAGGGAAGCACCAGCCTTTTCTTTTTCTTCTTGTTCCCAATTCACTACTAAGCAAGTTCTAACAAATTGACTATTTGTGTGATAAATTCTTTGAGTTAACTTGCTATTTTCATGAGAAATAAAATTGACAAGTCGAATTTGGAGATTATTTTCTTCTCTTGCAAGAGATCCTGCGGGAAAAGTGTTGCTAAATTTCTTCCTTCGTCCATTTCATATGCCACTGTAGGGCGAACGGAAACAAAATACTTTTCCTTGCTCTTGAGAATTTTTTTCCGTTGAACATAGACCCAATTTTTCCTTTTTTTTGATTCCTTAGAATCTTTTTTTTGTCTTTCTGGCGGTATCAAACAGCCACCTAATATCTTATCCGCCTCTTCAGGAAAATGAATATCTCCGGAAAATATTTTGAGTTCCGTATGGCTTTTTTTTCTCTTCACTCGGACCAGTCCGCCTAGTCGACTTCTTGTATTTTTTGTGAGTTGTGTATTCACTCCAATAATACTATTGTCAAGTATCTTTAGGGATGAAGATCTCGGCAAGATATGAAGTTCTTGAAGAATGAAAAAAAACCGATCTACTTCTTTTTGGTATTTTAGACTAAATTCTTTTGTTCCTCGATGCTCAATCAAACCCTCTTTTTTTAAGATGGAATCTTCCTCTGGGCTCTCGTATTCGTCCTCTGAATCTTCTTCTGAGTCTTCCTCTAAAGTACCATATTTTTCCTCTGCGCTTTCCCCGGGGCTGCCATATTCGTCTTCTGAGTCTTCCTCTAGAGTTCCATATTCGTCCTCTTGGGTCCTATATTTGCTCTCTGGGCTCCCATATTCCTCTTCTGAGTCTTTCTCTAAAGTCCTATATTCGTTCTCTGGGTTCCCATATTCGTTTTCTGGGCTCCCATATTCGTCTTCTAGGGTTTCATATTCGTATTCGTCTTCTAGGATTCCATATTTAGATTCTTCTAGGGTTTCATATTCATATTCGTCCTCTCGGGTCCTGTATTCGTCTTCTAGGGTCTCATATTCCTCTTCTGAGTCTTCCGCTCGAGTCCTATATTCTTCTTCTAGGGTCCTATATCTAAATTTAACAATTCCTGAACCCTTTTTATCTTTTCTGTATCGGGGATCGTCAAAATAAGCAAAAATAGTATTTCTACGTAAAACACCCATAAGGGGGATTTCAATCGAAATCCCAAAACAGGATATTAGTTCTTTCTCTTGTTCTTGATGATATTGTAATGGAATGACGAACCTATTTCTTCGCTTTTTCGCCAACAAATCTGAATTATCTTGAAAAATAGAAGGATAGATAAAATTCCAATGGCCATTGGACATGATTCGATCCGACGTTGAATAATCAAGAATTTCCCTATCTTTTTTACCATAAGTATTCATTTGATCTTGATCCTTGTGGAGTGAAAAAGACGCTATACTGGATCTGCACATACTTACTGACAATATCCATAAATGGCTTGTTTTTGGTAATCGGCGAAGATTACCATATTGATATTCGGGCGCATGGTAAACATCAGTACTCCAGTGCATTTCGCCGTCTGATTCAGAATAAATATGCTTTTGTACCCTTTCTTTAAAATGTAAAGTGGACGTTCCGGCACGAATCTCCGCAATTACTTGTTCGGATTTTACATATTGATCATTTTGCACTAGAATCAAGCTTTTTGAGGGAATATTCACACTATATAGAATATCTTGACTCTGAATAGTTACATGCAAGTCTATATAACATAGAAAAGCAGGCTGCCCATGACGGGTACGTGTGGGGTGAACCAAATTCTCATTGAATTTTATTTTTCCATTCGAAGGGGATCGTACAAGGTCGGCAGTACCCCCTGTGAATACTCCGCCAGTATGAAAAGTTCTTAATGTTAGTTGAGTCCCTGGCTCCCCAATTGATTGACCTGCAATAATACCTACGGCTTCTCCCAATTCGACCAGATCACTATGAGTAGGACTCCGGCCATAGCATAATTGACAGATCCAAGAAGTGCTTCGGCAAGTAAAGGGGGTTCTAATATATATTGGTTGTGCTCGAAATGGTTGTGCTCGAAAGGCAGTTATGAATCGATTGACTAATCCAATTCCAATATCTTGATTTCGCGCGGCAATGCATCGTGAACCGATATATATATCGTCTGCTAATACACGACCAATTAGTGTTTGGACAAAAAGTTTTTCCGTCATCCCATTTTGAGGACTTACAGAAATACCTCGGATAGTACCACAATCTCTTCTACGCACAATAATATGTTGAACTACTTCAACAAGTCTACGTGTAAGATATCCAGCATCTGCTGTTCGCACAGCAGTATCTACAACCCCTTTGCGGGCTCCATAGCAGGAAATTATATATTCTGTCAAAGAAAGTCCCTCGCGTAAATTGCTTTGAATAGGTAAATCAATCATTTGTCCTTGAGGGTCCGACATTAATCCTCTCATACCTACTAATTGGTGTACTTGAGATGCATTTCCTCTGGCTCCTGAAAAAGACATTAGATAGACTGGATTAGAAGGATCCGTTATCCGAAAATTTGAATTCATTTCTTGTTTCAAATATTCACTTGTCGCATACCATATCTCAACAGATTGGCGTAATTTTTCTACCGCGTGTACAGCCCCATAATAATAGTGTTTCTCCAAAAGAAAACTCTGTTGTTCCGCGTCTTGGACTAACCATCCCTTAGAGGGTATTGTTAAAAGATCCTCGATTCCTAACGAAATCGATGTAGTAGTGGCTTGATGGAAGCCCAGAGTCTTTAGTTGATCCAGTATATGGGATGTATATCCCATTCCAAAATGATCTATTAATCTGCTAATAAGTCGTTTCATACCAGTTCCGTCTATCTCTTTATTATGAAAGACCAGATTGGCCCGTTCCGCCATACATAAGTACCCCCTTTTCGGCTGAGTAGGATTCGACAATTGCTGAGTAGGATTCGACAATGGGCCTGAGTCAGTGATTCGAAAATTTAATTAACTTAATTGCCTCAATCTCAATCTGGATTCGCGTGGCAAATAATGATGATACTAGGGAAATCGGAATGCCCCCCGAAAGGGGAGGGGCATCGCCGAATCTAACTTTCTTGTTTAGGTAGTGTATGAATAGGCCTGACTAAATCCTTGTATGGCTTCCTCTATTTCTCTATAAAAAGAAATATGACCAAGAGTGGTTCGAATGTATATCGAACGAATTTCTTTTTTTCTATTTCCCATTATTAGATAGTGGGCATAAATCTCATGATAAGTCCCCAAAGATTCATATTGAACTTCAATCGGAACTTCTCTTGACCCAATGACGCGTTGATCCAGGTTCCATCGTAGCCACAAGGGACTATCTAAACTGATTAGTTTTTGTCTATAAGCTCCCAGTGCATCATAAGAACTAGAAAAATGGGGTTCTTTATCTTTCCTATATTTAAAATTATTATTATTATTGTAATTTACTTTTAGATTTGGGTAGTTTCTGCAACTATTATATCTATTTGCACAAATACCTCGACGCTTTCCAATCGTTAATACATAAAGCCCGATAAGCATGTCTTGGGTTGGTACGCAAATAGGATCCCCAATAGCGGGAGATAAGAGATTCATATGAGAAAACATAAGTAAACGGGCTTCTGCCTGAGCTTCCAAGGATAAAGGTAGATGAACAGCCATTTGATCTCCATCAAAGTCCGCATTGAAACCCTTACACACTAATGGGTGTAAAGAAATAGTACGCCCCTCTACTAAAGTGGGTTGAAAGGCCTGTATGCCTAATCTATGCAGGGTAGGTGCTCTATTTAACAGTACAGGATGTCCCCGCATAACTTCTTGAAGTATTTCCCATACAATGGGTTCTTTTTCCCAAATTTTCCTTTTAGCAATCCTTACATTAGAAGTGGCGCGTTTCGTGATTAAATCGCGAATTACAAATAGCTGAAAAAGCTTTATTGCTATCTCTAGAGGTAATCCACATTGATGTAATGAAAGCGAAGGACCCACAACAATGACAGAACGCCCCGAGTAATCGACCCGTTTCCCAAGCAGAGTCTCGCGAAACCTTCCCTCTTTACCTTCAATTACATCTGAAAGTGATTTGTATACTTTATTGTGACCATCCCTCGTCGGTTGCCCGCGGGACCCACTATCAAGAAGTGTATCCACGGCTTCTTGTACCAATTTTTCCTGGCACATTACTAAATCTGCTGGCGCTAATTCACTTCTTTTTAATAGATAGGCAAGATTGTTGTTCCGACGGATAACTCTCTTATAAAGTTCATTAATGTCTGAAGTCACTACTTTATCTCCAGACCTATAAACAATAGGTCTCAATTCGGGAGGAAGAACCGGTAATAAGCACAAAACCATCCATTCTGGTTCTACATTTGTTTGAATAAAATGTTTCGCCAATTGCATGCGTCTAATCAAAAAAACTTTTCTTATTCGTCTTTTTCTATCTTCCCACTCATCTCCACTATACCCCTCGTCTTCTAATTCCTTCCATTCGACCAAAGAATTCTCTATAATAATTCGCAAATCCAAATCTGCTAATTGTTCTCTAATAGCACCTGCTCCTGTCGCAATTTCCCGATTTCGAAATGTTGCAAAGCCTGGGGTAGAAAAAAAGGGAGAAATGCTGTGGTTACAGGATGCAATTTCCTCTTCGAATAAACCTCGTAATCGTAAAAAAGTGGGTTTTTTAGTGCTGGGCCTAGCAAAAGAGAAATCGCCGTATACTAGGCCCTCCAACTTCTTAAGAGGTTTATCTAAAAGATTCGCGATATAACTAGGAAGACCTTTCAAATACCACACATGAGTCACGGGACATGCGAGTTTGATGTATCCCATTTGATATCTTCGTATCCGAGAATCCACAAATTCGACCCCGCATTTTTGGCAAAATCTTTCGTCTTCGTTTTCAGCTCCGCTCGCTCGAGAATTGCCACAAGCGCAAATCCCGCTTTTTATGGGTCCAAAGATTCTTTCGCAAAACAATCCATCTTTTTCTGGTTTATCGGTTTTATAATGAAAAGTAGAGGGCCTTGTGACTTCGCCAACGACTTCTCCATTAGGTAGGTTTTTGTTAGCCCAAGCCTTTATTTGTTGAGGGGAAACGAGTCCAATTTGAAGTTGTTGATGTTTATATTGGTCAATCATAAAATAGAAATAAGAAAAGAATTTATATTTATTCCGATCAAACTTCCTCCCTATTAACCTGGAAGTTCTTTTCAGATACAAGGAAATGATTCAGTTCTAGAGCCAAAGATCGTAGTTCTCGAACGAGCACTCGAAAAGATTCTGGAGGATCCTCATGATTAGGTATTCTTTTTCCCCAGATCGTAGCATTAAGTATTTCTTGGCGAGCTATAAGATGGTCAGATTTATAAGTAAGTATCTCTTGTAAAATATGAGCAACACCAAATCCTTCTAAAGCCCAAACTTCCATTTCTCCTACTCGTTGTCCCCCTTGCTTGGCTCTTCCTCTAACCGGTTGTTGTGTAACAAGTGAGTAGGGCCCAGTAGAACGCCCATGAATTTTCTCATCAACTTGATGAATTAATTTTAAGATATAGGACTTCCCTATTAGAACAGGTTGCTCAAAGGGGTCGCCTGTTCTTCCATCAAATATTCTGCTTTTTCCCGGGTACTCGGGTTCAAATACCCATGGATTTTTTGTTTCTTTACTGGCTTCATATAATTCTGAAAACACAAGTTTTCTTGAAGCCTCTTGCTCATATCTCTCATCAAAGGGTGCTATTCTATAATGTTTCTTTAGCAGATCCCCCGCTAATCCGAGCGAGCTTTCAAATATTTGTCCCACATTCATTCGGGAGGGTACTCCTAAGGGATTGAAGACCATATCAACGGGTGTTCCATCTTGCAAATAGGGCATATCTTGCCTAGGCAAAATTTTGGAAATGATCCCTTTATTCCCATGTCTTCCGGCTACTTTATCCCCAACTTTGATTTCACGTTTCTGTAAAATATATACACGAACCATTATGTCGAGCGGGTCCCTTTGGATCCATTTCACATCGATAACGCGCCCTCTTCCACCTATAGGTAATTTCAGAGAAGTTTCTTTTGAAGTGGAAACCTCAAGGCCAAATATGGCCCGTAATAATCCAGCTTCCGCGATATAAGATGATTCGCTCGCTATCTGAGGCGTTAATTTACCTACTAAAATATCACCAGTTTCTACCCAGGATCCCAACCTAACAACTCCATTTCTGTCCAAATTGCGGAGTAAATGTTCTTCTAGATGTGGTATTTCTTTAGTGATTTTTTCAGCGGAGCCCTGGCTTGTCGTATCCGTCTGAATTTCATATTTCCGGATGTGAAAAGAGGTATAAATATCTTCATATACCAAACGTTCGCTAATTAGTACTGCGTCTTCAAAATTGTAACCTTCCCATGGCATATAAGCTACTAATACGTTTTTTCCTAAAGCAAGTTCGCCCCCAATTGTAGCAGCTCCTTCTGCTAAAATTTGTCCTTTTTTAATGGATTTACCCCGTGGAACCCGGGGTTTTTGGTGCATACAAGTATTTTTGTTAGAGCGACGGTGGTTAACTAAAGGAATACTTATAGTCTTCCCACTACTTGATAAAAGTATCTTATGACTATCAGTAGAAATGATCTTTCCCTCGCGTTCGGCTATAATGGAAACCCTCGAATCTAGAGCTGTTTGGCGTTCCAATCCAGTTCCAACAATGCATTTCTCGGACCGAGAAAGCGGAACTGCTTGGCGCTGCATATTAGAACTCATTAAAGCCCGATTCGCATCATTGTGCTCAATAAAAGGAATGAGAGAACCCCCAATAGAAAAATATTGGAAAGGAAAAATACTTCTAACATGAATCTGTTCCCATGCAATAGTCAAGAATTCTTGACGGTATCTAGCCGGAACAACCTGTTCTTCCTGAATACCTTGATTCAAGGACAAAGAATTTCCTGCTGCTATCATATAATATTCATCTCTATTTGGTGATAGATAAACCACCTGTCTCTCTTTTTTTTCTTTTGCTTTCTCAGCAGATATTTCATAAAACGGACTCTCTATGGATCCCCACAAGTGATCAATTCTCGCATGAATTGTTAAGGATCCAGTAAGTCCAACATTGATTCCTTCAGACGTGTCAATTGGACAAATACGCCCATAGTGACTCGGATGAATATCTCGGCTCCGAAAACTTGCGGTTCTCCCCGTCAACCCTCCAGGACCTAAACAACTCACTTTTCGCCCATGAACAGTTTGTGTCAATGGATTCGTTTGATCAAAAACTTGAGATAACGGGTATGTGCCAAAAAAGGTCTCATAAGTAGTTATTAATAAAATTGAAGTTGAAGTTGGAGTTACCAAAGTTTGGGGAGTCGGTTTCGATTGACGTATGAATACTCTACGAATAGTTTTTTGAACTGCATGTTGTAAACGACCAAGAGCCAATCCGAATTGATCTTGTAACAGATCCGCAACCGAACGAATACGTTTATTTTTCAAGTGATTCATATCGTCATCGTCAAGTATACCCGTTCCAAATTTCATTCCAATCAAATGATCCGTAGCGGCCAATACATCTCGTGGTAACAAGAATGTATTGTTCTGAGGAATATCAAGATTAAGTCTCCGATTCATATTTCGTCGACCAATCCTTCCTAATTCACATTTTTGTTGAAAAAATTTCTTTTGTAATTCCTCGCATAAGGACTCCGAAAATACCAGGTCCCCACCTACACAAGCAAATTGTTGATAAAACTCCAAAATAGCTTTTTCTTTTGACTCAATCCTCTTCTTCTCTTTAGCATTCGGGAAAGACAAGAAAATTTCAGGGTAGGAAACATTATCCAGAATTTCTCTTAGATTCGAACCCATAGCTGATGATAGAACTAGAATAGATATCTTTTGTTTTCTACTCACGCGAGCCCATATCCTTTCTTTTTTATCAATTGCTAATTCCGATCTCCCCCCCCAATCTGATATTATAGTGCCAGTGTAGATAGAAATTCCCTTATGATCTAATTCCGAGCGGTAGTAAATACCAGGACTTAGCAATATTTGATTGATCACAATTCGGTATATTCCATTTATAATAAAGGTTCCTAAGGAATTCATTATAGGAATGTTTCCGATAGAAATGGTTTGCTTTTGCACATCGAAACCAAAAATTAATCTCGCAGATACATATAATTCGGAAGAATAGGTGAGTGATTCATACACAGCATCTCTTTCTTTTATCGAGGGTTCTAGCAGTTGATATCCTTTCGCAAATAATTGAAATGCAATTTCGTGATCTGGATCTTTAATTGTTGGAAACTTGTCAAGTTCTTCTGCCAAGGCTTGATTAATGAACCTACAAAATCCCTCGAATTGGATCTGACTAAATCCGGGTATTGTGGACATTCCCTCGTTTCCATTCCGGAGCATCTTAATCTTAAGTTTCCTGTTTATCAAAGAAAAATTCCATTATCAGCTCACTCTTCATCAATCCCTATGGATCGATCTAGCAATCATGGAATCTATATTCTGTTTACTGAATCACATGAAATTCTAGGGAACTCCACATACGTATTTCATATATGTATTTCATACATATGAATAGAGACCATTTGGACGAAAGTTCGAGTTTGCCAGGGGTACAAATGAAATGAAAATGAATTGATAAAACATTCCTACAAAAAAAATTCTGCCACTTATACTTTATGTTATGATATTCTAATCAGATTGGATGGCAAAGATTTCTCATTTTATCTCCTTTCTATGAATGTAATAAAGCCGTAATATAATATACTAGAAAGTTTGACTTTACTTCGATTTAGAATAGCGTGCTTACTTTAATTTCTCAAAATAATTTGAGGGTTCTTTTTTATTTCGGATCGGAGTAGTATAATTGCTAGAAAATTCAGTATTTCATTGTGGAATTCTAAAATAAAGTAAGTCCCTTTTTTAAGTACATGCCAATCTAGTTATCCACCTCTCCCCATATCCATGCTTTTCTTTTATCGTAATTTCACTTGGGTACGCCAAGATAGTCAGGTTATACTCTATATCAGAGCAAATTTCCTTTTTTTATTCAAGATATTTAATTTAATACTTTGAAAAATTAAAGCATGATTCCCCATAGAGATATGTACATAAAGGGGATCTTTGGATAATAATGCTGTTCGGACCTAAAGTTTACCTATACACGGATTAAGCATAAAGCCATAATATTTTATTATGCCATTGAAGGGGGGGGAGATAATACCGATTTAAGAGTAGTTCACTACTGCAATAAAAAAAAGAGAATTCTAGTTAACGGTTCCAATTTATTCTGAATTTTGCAGCCTGTGAATAGAAATCCACTTTTTCTTCTTTTTCATCTCAATAGAAAGAAATGGGAAGTTTTATTGTGTTAACAATGTATGTTTTAAGATAGAATCTATCGAGGAGAATAATAGAAACTGGATCAAAAAAAGCAGGAATAGATTTTTTGAAAAAGATTGGAAAAAAGTAAGTAGAATTATATTCAAAATAAAAGGGGCTTTTCGTAAGAAAACGTGGATGAATACTTGCTGTTTTCTAGATTTTTGATCGGATTTTTTGGCGGCATGGCCAAGCGGTAAGGCAGGGGACTGCAAATCCTTTATCCCCAGTTCAAATCTGGGTGCCGCCTGATCAATAAAATACTTAGGTTTTTTTTATAGTGCTGATCGAATTCGATAAATTTTTACTTCGCATAAGTTCGGGCAAGAGAGTAACTGGGCCTGCCGATACTGGGTTTAGAGAAACCATACCATAGTTCTATCCTCAAACTAGGGTTAGGGTTTGTTTTGACGGTAGTGGCCAAAATGGTTATCAATAGGGGTGAGGTAGTGTTTCCTTATTCTTTTATTATATGAATTTGAATTGGTTCTTAATTGAGATTCGATTTGATAATTTTAAAATACGAGGATAAGATGTCAGAAATCTTGGTATCCAAAGAAAGGTCCCTAAGGGGCATTCTTTTTTTTTTTCAATCTAAGATTCAAGAAGGGACTCCACGAAAGAATATCAAGACTTACTAATTATTATACATTTTTTTATCGTACATCTTATGTTACCTACATACACTAAAGTAAGGACTACTTAATTCTAACGAGAATCAGATTAAATAGGTCGATCAAAAATCAATTTAGGAGTTGTATTATGGATAAAATCTCTTCATTCTTTCATAGAATGATACAAAGCAAGGCTGCAGGGTTTAGGTCAAAAATAAACATTAGGTAAGGTAGGTATCCAATAAATATTTATCTATCGATAATTTTATGGTATATTCGGGCGTCCTTTGCTTAAAAAAAAAAAAAAGAGTAACAAAAGGAATAAAAAATCTTCCTATTCCCGCTTCTTCTATTCAGGACATCATTCCCGTACTCTTTCTTTTTTAAGGAAAAAAGGGCTATAGTATCTCGTATTTTTAATGCTCTCTAATTCTACCAGAATTCCTATAAGAATTTGTTAGGAGTAAATTCCTTGAACTGATTGATCCATGGCCTTAGGGCGGAATCCCTTTTTGACTCTGTACCCTTGATTCCACTATGATTATTGATCAATAGTAGAATAATCCCTTCATAGAAATAGGAGACATAATTTAGATGGATATAGTAAGTCTCGCTTGGGCTGCTTTAATGGTAGTCTTTACATTTTCTCTTTCACTAGTAGTATGGGGAAGGAGTGGACTCTAGGGATACTACTAATTGATTAAGTAATCAAATTGTTGTATCAATTCTTTTCTTTAATGGATCATTTTGCATTAATCATTTTGTCAAACGTTATTCTTTAATCTTTTTCTTTAGTTTTGTTTCACTCCTGTAAGAAACTCTTGTATTGTAAGTTGTAATGTAAGAAAGAGCCATTATACCAATTCAGAATTTCTACTAGAAATGACGAATGGTTAAAAAAAGTTCTATACATAAGAAAATTAGACTTTCTTCCACGGAACTATTCACGGCATATCACACATTTTCCATTTCCTTTTACTTTTTACTATAGTCTATTCTTCATATTATTTTTCTTTCCTTCCATGGATTCTTTGGTCAAGAATTGTCTTAGATTTTTTTATTTTGACCTGATTGAAATTAAGTGGATGCAATGAAAAAAGAAATTGAATTAGACTACTTAACTATTTCAATCTACTAATCTATTCTATGTAGATTCAAAGATAATATAATAGAAAGAATCTAAAGTGTCGTAGAAAAAACTATATGTAGTTCTTTCTACCACACTTTAAGATTCCAACCAGATCCTTTCATTTAAGACTTGGATTTTTTTTATTTAATCCCTTTTTAATTTCTTCAATGATTAATTGGAATTCCAATTAATTATTTTGGCTGACTGTTTTTACATAAATAATAAGTAAAAAAGAAGTAGGAACTAGAATGAACAGTGCAGTAGCAATAAATGCGAGAATATTGACTTCCATAACCTCTTTATTTTTTATTTTCACAATAACTCGGGATGTAATCCCATGGAGAGGAAAAAGGGGTATCTTGTAAATTCAAGGGTAGGGCTTGCATTCTGATAATACTGAATCAATTCAATATTATGAATATCGGATCTATCAAATCAATTCATGGATGAGAGTTATATTTCACGGATGAGAGTTATATAGTATAACATAGGAAGATCCTCTATCCACACTAAGACCAAAATGGGTTTTTTGATTGGATTAGGAATTCCCTCTTTTTTAATCCTTTTCTACTTTTTCTTTTCTATATCTCTAACCCACGAGCTTTCTTAATCTATATACTTTCTTAATCTTATACAATTTCCCTTCCTTTTTCTTATAGTTATACATACAATTATGTATGTATTATATGACCAACTTTCACTTTCTATGGGTCACATAGACATCCAAATAAGCAGTAGAAGTGAGATGGGGAAAAGAGGTCTGAAATAAAAAGGGAATACGATTTATGTATGGATTCCGGTAAAATACCGGTACTCTATTCCATAAGAGTGGAATAGGAAATTAAGATGAGGATGGTATCATCATAAAGAAAGATAGAGTAATATAATATCCTAAATTCTACTAATCCACATATCGTATGTGTGTCTTTCTTTATCGATTGGGAGTAGTGAAAAAAAAATTCCTATATGCCCTCCCTCCCTCTTTAATGAGAGATGCAAAATAAAAAAGTGAAGTAAGGGTGCCCTGTGGGTATTTGATCTTGCTCCCTGCCCCTTTTTTTCATGGAAAAAGGAAATATCAATTTCTCCATTCATTGAACCCTAGTTCGGGACTGACGGGGCTCGAACCCGCAGCTTCCGCCTTGACAGGGCGGTGCTCTGACCAATTGAACTACAATCCCCGCGGGGTGTATGGCATACCCATTCTTAAATAGAACCATAAGAAGATTCGATTCGTCTTTCGTACTCTAAGAAATAGACGAATCATATACTACATACCCACATATTATATTATACGTGGGTATAGTGAGAGTGACATAACTAGTATGTCGTGATTTTTTATCACTAAAAATGGATAATAATCCAGCCTTCAATAAGAAAAACTCTTTTGTTTGTAAGAAAGGAATGAGAGAGATATGGATTAGAAAAAAAAATTTCCCTTTTTTCTTTATCTTTTATTTCTATAGATCAGACATTTTATTTTATGGAAGAAAAACAAAAGGATTTAGTTCATACTCACGAAGCCCTAGATTTTTGGTTTGGGCCGAGCTGGATTTGAACCAGCGTAGACATTGTCAACGAATTTACAGTCCGTCCCCATTAACCACTCGGGCATCGACCCAGGAAGAATTTATTCTAGGGTTTTTGCTAATCTATGATTAACCTCCTTTCATAATACTCCCTACCCCCAGGGGAAGTCGAATCCCCGCTGCCTCCTTGAAAGAGAGATGTCCTGAACCACTAGACGATAGGGGCATCACTAGACGATAGGGCCATATACAACCGCTCGTGATTATACTATAATCATAGTATGAGCAGTTTTTTGGAATTGTCAATATACTCGAAAAGTATAAATAGATCCAAAGCAAAGAGTTTTTCCAACTTTTCTGTTATGTTTTCATCTAGGATTTTTTTTAGTTGATCGTTATAGATTAATTCTCCGTGCTTCATTTAGTGTTCATACCAAAAATGCATCCATCCCGCACTAAGTCATAAAATTCTCTAAAAATATAGAGAAAGTTTCAAAAACAAAGAAAAAAAGTGAATCAATTTAGTAGAAAAGTACTCTATCAGATTCGAACCAACGACTTACGTCTTAGCACGAGATTACTCTACCACTAATTTAAAAAGCCCTTTATCGGATTTGAACCGATGACTTATGCCTTACCATGGCATTACTCTACCACTGAGTTAAAAGGGCTTTTTATTTAATTCAAAAATTAGCCACTTGGATTTCCCATTATGGGTCTACTGCATAATGTACATATTATATATATAATATATAGAGATAGAGAGAGAGACATTATGTAGAGATTGTATATGTATATATCGATATCTTGAGAGCTCAAAATAAAATTAATAAAAAAAAACATACCCTACATAACATATCCAACTCTTCTTGGTTCAGGGTTTTCCGTTTCCGAAGACTAGTAAAATAGGCGGATTCTGGAACCCCAAGGATTCAACGGTATATGGATATGGAAAATATAAGATTTCCGATCCTAGCGGGAAAAGGCGGGGAACAGATACCCAATAGGATATAGGATCCTTGGGAGGAACTTTTGGTAATGGCCTTGATCCTCTATGCTATTTTTTATGTGTTCTTAGTTCTATTGAACTTTTTGCATTCTTTTAAACAAGAATCTAATAAACTAGAATTGAGTCAGTGGAAAAAAGGAGAGAGAGGAAAGTGTTAAATGGAGAGAGTCGACTAATCAGAGACTTTTAGGATCTTCTTTACATCAGGTAAATCTGTCGGCCCTGTCCGTTTTTTTCTTTAAGTTACGACTCTTTGCTGCTTACTTCTATCAAGCCATAGGGAAAGTCTATGATGAATTTGGAAAACTCATCTCACTCTTACTCTATGGCTCGGACTTAATGGGGGAAGAAAACATCTTCCATAATTTCTTTTTTGTTCAATTCTGGACAAAAAAGAAAAGGAAAAAAGGAATTTATAGGGACAGTGTTACCCCCTATATCCCCTAGTTTATATTGTAGGAATAATAAAACAATTTAGCAGTCTGACACACTTACGTCCTTGCAAAGTAAATAATTATTATTGTAGTCGTAACCGTAGAATAGGATCCTAATCAAAATAAATACATTTGGTTCAGGCGCTATTAGCATGGTAAGAAAAGATTTTTTTTACAGACCAGAGGGGCTATCTAAATCCTAAAGTAAAGGCGAGCGATCGAAGTAGAAGTACCAACGGCTCAGTGTCATGAACCTTCTCCATCTGATTCAATAAGGGGGAATTAGCCTTCTTGTCAAATGGCTATCCTTGACAAAGGGTACCATTTATACCATAATCTACAATGTAGCGGGTATAGTTTAGTGGTAAAAGTGTGATTCGTTCTATTAATAACTGAATTTGAAATGATATACTTAAGGCATCCTTAAGTTTTTTATTTTTATATTCCGATGAAAACTTTAGTTCTTATAAAGGATTAAATCCTTTTCCTCTCAATAGCATATTGAGGAAGAATATACATTCTGGCGATTTGTATCCAAAGACTAATTTAAATTGCATCCAAAATAAAAATAGGATTATGAGTACAGAGTCGCGAAGCATAATTTTGCATTGGATTAAGTATTCCAATTTTGAAAATATGAGTAAAGGATCTATGGATGAAGATACAAAAAAGTTGATTTCCAATCGTAACTAAATCTTCTTAAAATAAGGAATAAGGAAGCCAAATAGCTAAAAAACGATAGTTTTGGTTTACTAGAACCATCCGCATATTGTTTCAGCTCGGTGGAAACCCAATTCTTTTCCTCAGGATCTCTTGAATGAAATTAGGGAACGAAGTAAGTAGATTAGATGAATTTAGATAGAATTTCTATCTCCTACTCTATAAGGATCATCTAGAAAGCGGAGAGCTTTGGTTCCATTCAAATAGAAAAGCTGACATAGATGTTAAGTGGTGAGAATATCCATAAAGGAGCCGAATGAAATCAAAATTTCATGTTCGGTTTTGAATTAGAGACGTTAAAAATAATCAACCAACGTCGACTATAACCCCTAGCCTTCCAAGCTAACGATGCGGGTTCGATTCCCGCTACCCGCTCCATTCTGTATAAAAGGAGTATTCTATTTGTCTAGACATGTTAGAGGCTTGTATTCAAGCCTTTTTTGTCCACCAGTTTCTGGTACTCCAGAGCGGAGTAGAGCAGTTTGGTAGCTCACGAGGCTCATAACCTTGAGGTCACGGGTTCGATTCCCGTCTCCGCACTTAGCAGTCTGTATAAAAGGACTATTCTATTTCTCTAGATATGTATGGTAGAGGGGCGTATCCAACCCTTTTTTATTCATTAGTTCCCGGCCCTAGAGGGCAAAATTGAGCAGTTTGCGAAGTCACTTGCCTTCAAAAAAAGAAGGCGCAAGGCCTCTCCCTACCCTGCAGAAAATAAAAATGAAACGAAAGGGACAGTCTACCTCTCCCTTCCCTTTAAAAAAAGTTTGCCCGTTGTTTGTCTCAGTTAATACCCAATTTTTGGAGCTCTGTTGGCGAGTTCTATTTCTGCCTCTGGAGCGCCCTCTTTTTTTGAGTGGGATGCAAAGGAAGGGTAAGATAGTAAGGGATACGGCACTAGACTAACACCTAATTAATACTTAATTTAATATAAGTAGTTAAACAGTTAACTAGACTAAACTTTTTATCATAGTACTTTGATAAATTAAGCGGGCGAGCGGCGGGAATCGAACCCGTATCTTCTCCTTGGCAAGGAGATATTTTACCATTGAACTACGCTCGCTACGGTATATATTTTATAGCGTATATCCGCCTGGGTCGACCTTCTATGTCTGGGTCGACCGTTTCATTTCATTTTCTATTATATTAGAGTTTTCCTTTTTTTATTATCTGTCAATGAATATTCTAATGGGAATGGAATTTCATAATACTGAAAGAGAAGAGCTAGCAATTCGGAACGCAAATTGCGTTTTAATACGTCTCACTATTCTAATTTTTTAGAAGAAATGGCCTTTATTATTTCTTTTTTATGGGGTTAATAAATATTAACCAAATTTCATTTAAGAAATGAGAGAATTCAGAATAGCTACGAGAAAGACTAGTCCAATCCATAATGATGTACCGGAAAATACAACATTTTTATTATTTGACCAACCATCAGGAGAAGCAAATACAAGGGGTACACTAATTACTAAGACTGAGGAAGTCGCAATTAATGCAAAAACAGCTAATTGGAAAGCAATAGTCATATTTCTAATCCTCCAAGCTACCATCAAATAAAGTTGACTACATATTTGATCCCTCACTTAAACCAAAATTGTAAAAAAATACAAGAAGTAGGAGGGGTTTAATCATGAATCCATTGATTCTTCTCTTTAATTCAAATTTATTACTTAAACCGCTTTTTTATTTGGATATGGGGGTGAGAAGAGATTATTTACTCTTTATTTCACAAGCGGGTATAGCGGATCCTGTATCCGTGTATACAGTATACAGAGATATATCGAAAAGGAACTTGTATCTGATATCTTTCTAGAGGCTAATAAATCTTTTTATTTTTTATATGGCTATGTTCTATTTGTAGGAGTAAAATAAGGATTAGGCTGTGGAGAGATGGCTGAGTGGTTGATAGCTCCGGTCTTGAAAACCGGTATAGTTCTAGGAACTATCGAGGGTTCGAATCCCTCTCTCTCCTTTTGCTTATTGAATACGTTTGTTTCTTTCATTTTTATTTATTTTTTTTTTCTGTCCCTTATCTTTCTTTCATAAAAAGGAATGAATGGCTCGGCTAGATGGAATAACCGAGCCAGAACAGAAAAAAAGTAGAACAGGTATAAATAAGAAAATCTTAGTTAAGAGGGTTCATGTAAAGAACAGGTTCCAAATCACGATCGATTCCCTTTTCAAAACCTGCTGCAGCAGCTCGGGCTCTTCCTGCATGCCATAAATGGCCCACAAAAAAGAAGAATCCTAGAACAAAATGAGAAGTTGATAACCAACTTCTAGGAGAGACATAATTAACTGCATTGATCTCGGTAGCTACGCCACCCACGGAATTTAAAGAGCCTAAAGGAGCGTGGGTCATATATTCTGCTGAGCGTCGTTCTTGCCAAGGTTGTATGTCTTTTTTCAACCTACTCAAGTCCAAACCGTTGGGGCCCCTTAGAGGTTCTAACCATGGAGCACGAAGGTCCCAAAAACGCATAGTTTCCCCTCCAAAGATAACCTCCCCAGTTGGGGAACGCATTAGATATTTACCTAAACCTGTGGGTCCTTGAGCGGATCCCACATTAGCTCCAAGACGCTGGTCTCTAACTAGAAAAGTAAATGCTTGAGCTTGAGAAGCTTCTGGCCCGGTGGGTCCATAAAACTCACTCGGATAAGCTGTATTATTGAACCATACAAAACAACAAGCGATAAAACCAAAGACAGATAAAGCAGCTAAACTATAAGACAAGTAAGCTTCTCCAGACCATACAAATGCACGGCGAGCCCATGCGAAGGGTTTGGTTAAAATATGCCAAATTCCGCCAAATACACAAATAAAACCCAACCATACATGCCCACCAATTATATCTTCTAAATCATCTACACTAACAATCCACCCTTCTCCACCAAAAGGAGATTTTAGTAAATAACCAAATATAACACTGGGACTAAGGGTCAAATTGGTAATTTTTCTTACATCTCCCCCCCCAGGGGCCCAGGTATCATATACACCGCCAAAATAAAGAGCCTTGAGTACTAGAAGAAAAGCACCTAGACCTAACAAAATTAAGTGAATACCCAAAATTGTAGTCATTTTATTTCTATCTTTCCAGACATAACCAAAGAATGGAAAAGATTCCTCAAGAGTCTCGGGTCCCAGAAGCGCGTGATAAATGCCACCGAAGCCTAAGACTGCGGAGGAAATTAGGTGAAGTACGCCAGATACAAAGTACGGAAAAGTATCTAGAACTTCCCCCCCTGGCCCTACTCCCCAACCTAGAGTAGCTAAGTGTGGAAGTAAAATCAACCCTTGTTCATACATGGGCTTTTCTGGTACGAAATGGGCCACTTCAAATAGGTTCATTGCTCCGGCCCAGAATACGATTAATCCGGCATGAGCTACATGAGCTCCAAGCAGTTTACCGGACAAATTGATAAGTCTGGCATTCCCAGCCCACCAAGCAAAGCCGGTGGTTTCTTGGTCACGACCAGCTAAAACGAAAGTTCCATTAAAGAGCGTTTCCACGTGGTAGAACCTCCTCAGGGAATATAAGATTTTCATGAGGCTGATCCTGAGCTGCCATCCACGCACGAATACCCTCGTTTAAAAGAATATTTTTGGTGTAGAAAGTCTCAAATTCAGGATCTTCCGCTGCACGGATTTCCTGGGAAACAAAGTCATAGGCACGTAAGTTCAGAGCCAAGCCAACTACGCCAATAGCACTCATCCATAAACCGGTGACGGGTACAAATAGCATAAAGAAATGTAACCAACGTTTATTGGAAAAAGCAACACCAAAGATTTGGGACCAAAAGCGGTTAGCAGTGACCATTGAATAAGTTTCTTCAGCTTGAGTTGGGTTAAAAGCACGGAAGGTATTTGCACCATCACCGTCCTCAAATAGAGTGTTTTCTACGGTCGCTCCATGAATAGCGCATAGCAGAGCCGCACCTAATACTCCGGCAACTCCCATCATATGAAATGGGTTCAACGTCCAATTATGAAATCCTTGGAAGAAAAGGATGAATCGAAATATCGCTGCTACGCCAAAACTCGGCGCAAAGAACCAACCAGATTGCCCCAGTGGATAAATAAGGAATACAGAAACAAAAACAGCAATTGGACCAGAGAATGAGATTGCATTATAAGGCCGCAATTGAACAGACCGAGCAAGTTCAAATTGGCGTAACATGAAACCTATTAGTGCAAAAGCCCCGTGGAGAGCTACAAAAGTCCATAGACCGCCTAATTGACACCAACGAGTAAAATCTCCTTGTGCTTCGGGCCCCCATAGTAGCAACAAAGAGTGTGCTAAACTATTGGCAGGGGTAGAAACTGCTGCGGTTAAGAAATTACAACCTTCCAAATAGGAACTAGCCAATCCATGGGTATACCAAGAAGTTACAAAAGTTGTCCCTGTAAACCAACCCCCTAAAGCGAAATAAGCACAAGGAAAGAGCAATAGGCCAGACCATCCTACAAAAACGAAACGGTCCCTTCGTAACCAGTCATCCATAGTATCAAATAGATCATTTTCTTCTTTAGGAATTCTACCAAGGGCTATAGTCATAGTGATCCTCCTATTCAATTACTTCAACCATTTCCGAGCACCTCATATCACTTTCCAAGGCATATGATAGTTTTATTATCTGTGGACGATTTCTTTCTCGTTCAATGCCCTTTTTCAATGGTCTCGAAGAGAGAAATTTCCCATTTTTATCTATGGAGTCACAGTCACAACCGAGGTCGTGGTAAATCCATGAATTTGATTCGATTTGTTTTTCTTATACTATTTATTTGTTTTTCTTATACTATAGAAATAGAAATAAATTGTTTTTCTTATACTATAGAAAGAAATAAACCTTTGAATTCAGCATTATTCCAAGACTCCTATTTCAAAGTCTATCTTTTAAGGGAAAAATGCAAATAAAAGTAACCCTTCTTTTCCCATTCCCTCTCTATTGCATGGGTGGAAGAACTAAAATAATAGAGGATTCTGAAAAAAAAAAATGGACCTTCGAAATCCAATTTTATGTGTAGCGCAAAGGAGTTGCGATTTCTTCTTATTCCTATAGAACATCTAGTAACAAGAATATGAAATCGTAAATAGCGAAAAATTCTTGTCTTGCGCGGTCTAAGTCTAAGGAAATAAAAAAAATTCGCTTATACAATTTCATCTACATCGAATTTATATATCAGAATAGCGGATAGAGGCATCATTAAAGGAGTCAGGTCTACTTACTTTATGCTTCTTTCCAATTTTATGGTGGATTTGATAAGAACCCTTTTTGCTTTCTTGATAAATAATCGACAAAAAAAGCGTTTTTTTTATATAACCTGCTTGTTTTATTATAATTATAACAAGTCCTATATGGAAATGCCCGCTAAAGAGAAAATCTATTTGATTGTCTCTCGGCCAATATCGATTTTTAGAAAGAAAAAACAAGAATTTTCTTCTTTTTTTATTAACATTAAGAAAAAAGAATATAATTAAAATGGAATTGGCAATATAATTTTTATAGACTTTTGAAAGAAAAAAAAGGGGTTTTTTGCAACCGTTATTTCTTATTTCTTGCCTATATCATATCACGGAAACCTTTCGCTTTGGAACGTGGAGAGATGGCTGAGTGGACTAAAGCGGCGGATTGCTAATCCGTTGTACAATTTTTTTGTACCGAGGGTTCGAATCCCTCTCTTTCCGCTCCCTTGGATCATTTGGGACTTTCGAATTGGAAAGAATTCTGACCCCCGGATTTTCTCATAGATAAATGTACGAAACAAATCCAATAAGAAAAAAAAAAACTGAATTTTTACTCCTCGCGTCCAGGATTCCGTCCTGGGTCATTAGATAAGAATCCAAAGATAAAGAGTGAAACAAAGAATATCACTACTGTATAAACAAAAAGTTTGAGAGTAAGCATTACATAATCTCCAAGATTTTTTTTTAAGGAATAGATTACCAGTTTTTCCTTACCACACGGATCCACTAGGATGGTTTTTTTTTATACCTAAAAATGCAAAAAAGAATTCTTGAAAAAAATTGCAAGAATTCTTTTATAATAAGCACTCTTATCAATAGCAAAAATAGGGTTAGGTGGTTAGGTATTGTGTAGGTACCTTTAGGTACCTGCTCAACCTAGGTGCAGGGGAGTAGAAAGGCTGATCCAAATTTATTGCTGTAGCTACCCATTCAATGTAGAAGAATTTAAATTTTAGAATCGAAGGTTCATAATATAAAAATATAAAACTTCTCGGCTTTTACCCATTTTAAAATTTTTTTGGAATGAACACATCATTCAATTTGGCATACAGAGTACTAAAGATTTCATCGAAAACTTACAGCAGCTTGCCAAACAAAGGCTAATAGAAAAAAGAATAGAGGTATAACAGGCATAATATCCACGATTGGATTGAAAATAGCATAAGCTTCGGGTAATTTGGCAAAGAAAAAACTAGTAGGATAAAGAACAGAATTAAAACAGATACAGGTTAAACTAAGTATATTAGGCATAACAAGCATTTCATTCTTGTAGAGTAAATAATTGGATTTTTCTTGAGTTATTTTTTTAAGGGAAAGAAGGAAAAGGCAGATTCAAAATCTTTTTTCTTCGGACTTTCCCAAACACAAAATACCTCCTTGTATTCGCACTCTCAAATGAGAGTGGAATAAATTCGACTTTCATATAATATCTTAATAGAATTCCATGTAATGATCAATGCATTTTTTTGATTCTATATTATCCGCATGTGTAGAATACTAGCAAGAGAATATCCCTCCTTTTTTATGTAATTGAAATGGTATTGACGAATAACAAATAAACATACTAGTGTTTATTAGTGTCGCATAAAACCCGAAATGGGGCGTGGCCAAGTGGTAAGGCAGCGGGTTTTGGTCCCGTTACTCGGAGGTTCGAATCCTTCCGTCCCAGATTGTTTCTGATGAAACAAACGGTGAAATCATATAGTATTCCGTACGAGACAAAAGTTTATTAAAGAGAATAATGATATCTTATTCTTTCTCAGAAAACATAATAAAGTCTTAAGTCCAGTCAAATTGACTATCTTTATTTTCATGAAAAAATGGGATCTATCAAGCACATTCAGGATATGCCTCTACTATAAAATCACTTAGTCATATTTTTTTCTTCCTTTTGGTATTCGAGTTGAAGAAGTACGAGAATTCTATAACTACCAAAAACTTTCAATCTTTTCATTGGAATAGTTTATTTAGTTATTATAGTTAATTGTTTTTGGTACTGAAAAAATATATTACTACTAGAATTCTAATTCTAGTAATTAAATTAATTAAACTTTTTTGGAGGTTGATAGTTTATTTATTGAGGAAGAGTCAATCCTTCTTTTCTCACTTCAAGATTGATCATCTCGAGCCATCCGTTGAGGGTGGAAATTTAAGAATAAATAAGTTTTAAGCAAACTTGTTTAGTCGTCTTTTTCAAACTATGTTTCATTCATATGATAGAATTTTAATATGGGTTTAAATAAATTGGATCTTGGCGGAGGCTTCCCGGATAAATACTTACTTTCTTTTATCCATATTGCTCCATAGATAGCAAGTTTTAATTAGTATAAAAAAACTAAACCAATGACTATTCATGATTCCATCCATATTGGATCAATTCTCTATACCACTTTGCAATGAAAAGAGGAATGTTTGTTATGGTAAAACTTCGTTTAAAACGATGTGGTAGAAAGCAACGTGCGACTTGAAGGACATGATCGATTGTGGATTTTGCTATCCATCATTTTCCATAGTAATGAAAATGCTCTTGGCTCGACATAGCCTGTTCTATTCGTTCCGAACCAAATTTGCGCTGGGTTTAAGTAACATAGTACACGATGGAGCTCGAGAGGACAGAATTTTTTTTATCAAGGGAAAGAATCTAGGGTTAGTGAAAACTAATAAATTAGGCCAACTTTGTCAGTCTATCCTTAATATAGAAATAAATCGAAAGGTTAAAATAAGAAGAAAGTCCAATAAAAGTATATCAGAATCAATCCCTCTTATTAGATTTCTATAGAAGAGATAAATGCTTTATCGAAGGAAATAAGAAAAAAGGGTATGTTGCTACTCTTTTGAAAGAAAAAAATAGGAATTCCCGAAGTAATGTCTAAACCCAAGGATTTCACAAATCAAAGATAAAGGATTCCAGAACAAGTAAACACAATTTTCAATTGTCTCAACAACAGAGTTGGATTAGAATAAGGAATAAAAGTCAATTCGTTCGAAATGAGACAAAGAAAAGAGTTTAAAGACGACTCAAAAATTTTGGAAGGATTTTGCCTTCGAAGTTTGTCAGGCAAAATTAGCCCACTTGAGTCATGAGTATAAATGAAATTTGTTTTTTCTGTAAGGAAATTAATGCACGTCATAGTCTAATTTCTATTATTATCGACAGAAATTCGAATCATTTTCTCGAGCCGTATGAGGAGAAAACCTCATATACGTTTCTAGGGGGGGGCGTTGTTTATCTACATCTATCCCAATAAGCTGTCTATCGAATCGTTGCAATTGATGTTCGATCTCGAAGAGAAGGAAGAGATCTTCAAAAAGTAGGTTTTTATGATCCGATAAAGAATCAAACTTGTTTAAATGTTCCAGCTATTCTCTATTTCCTTGAAAAGGGTGCTCAACCAACAAGAACTGTTTATGATATTTTAAGGAAGGCAGAATTCTTTAAAGAAAAAGAAAGAACTTTGAGTTAATTGAAGAACTAAATGAATCAAAAAATAGGATAGGAGAAGATTATTAGTATTCCTAGTTGTCTAATTATTTAGACACAATTTACCTCTTTTTTAATCCTATTTGGATTTATATTATATCGTGCCAATCCAACATAAGCCCCTATTTTATTTACTTTTTCTATCTAATTTGTTTTCTTACCATTGTATTTCCATTGACAAAGGTCTATTGAACAAATAGAATTTGTAGATAGATGGGTCTCTTTATCCTCACTCCATATTCAATTTTTCCGCCTACACTTCGCTCAAATGATAAGGGTGTTCCTCTTGCATGTATTCTCATACAATATAATATATATTTTTTATAATATATATTTTTTGTTAATAAAAATCGCTAAAAATAAGGAGAATTTGGCCATCGTGATTAGGGTCGCTCTTTTTTTAACTTTACTTTAGTGGAATTTCACCGGACCAGTTCGTTTTGGCATTTGAGTGTTTTTCATGGTCGATAAAAAAAATCTTTTGATGTCTTGCTAGTTCAATGTTTTGACAGAAGCGCGCGGTGTAATTCCATTGATTTTTGGATTTCGATCGTATCTAAGATCCTTTTTTTATCTGGGTTGCTAACTCAATGGTAGAGTACTCGGCTTTTAAGTGCGACTATGATCTTTTACACATTTGGATGAAACAACAAATTCGTCCAGACTCTTGGTAGAGTCTAGAAGACCACGACTGATCCTCAAAGGTAATGAATGGAAAAAATAGCATGTCGTAATAAAATCAATCTTTTTTGAATGGAATCCAAAATTACGATTTTCTGGGTCTAATGAATAAATGGATAGAGCCTGGCTCCAATTCTGGTAAAATAAAAAGCAACGAGCTGAACTTCCTAATTGGAATGATTCCCCGCTCTAATTAGACGTTAAAAATAGATTAGTGCCGGATGCGGGGAAAGGTTGGGTTTTCCTATGAGTGGACCCTTTATTTTTTCTTTTTTTTTTTAGAAATCCTAATTATTCTTGATTATGGATTGAATAAGGGATGTTATGGATTGAATGTGTAAAAGAAGCAGTATATTGATAAAGAGGCTGTATTCCAAAGTCAAAAGAGCGATTGGCCTGCAAAAATAAAAAACTTGTTCTGTTCTTTTTTTTTAATTAGAACAAACATAAACTAATTGGGTAGAAAAGGAGCAGAAAAAGATCTGTGGATTAGACTCCCTTTCTTTCCAGGGTTTGTATTAAAAATGCAACACCCTGTTCTGACCATATTGCACTATGTATCATCATTCGATAAACCGAGAAATGCTTCTTCTCTCTGATTCAAGTAGAAATACAAATGGAAAAATTCGAAGGGTATTCAGAAAAACATAAATCTCGTCAACAATACTTTGTCTACCCACTTCTCTTTCAGGAATATATTTATGCATTTGCCCACCATTATGGATTAAATGGTTCTGAACCTGTGGAAATAGTTGTTAGTTGTAATAACAAGAAATTTAGTTCACTACTTGTGAAACGTTTAATTATTCGAATGTATCAGCAGAATTTTTTGGATAACTCGGTTAATCATCCTAACCAAGATCGATTATTGGATTACAAAAATTATTTTTATTCTGAGTTTTATTCTCAGATTCTATCTGAAGGGTTTGCGATCGTTGTGGAAATCCCATTCTCGCTACGGGAATTTTTTTGTCTGAAAGAAAAAGAAATACCAAAGTTTCAGAATTTACGCTCTATTCATTCAATATTTCCCTTTTTAGAAGACAAATTTTTGCATTTGGATTATCTATCACATATAGAAATACCCTATCCTATCCATTTGGAAATCCTGGTTCAACTCCTTCAATACCGTATCCAAGATGTTCCATCTTTGCATTTATTGCGATTCTTTCTCAACTATTATTCGAATTGGAATAGTTTTATTACTTCAATGAAATCCATTTTTTTTTTTCAAAAAGAAAATAAAAGACTATTTCAATTCCTATATAACTCTTATGTATCAGAATATGAATTTTTTTTGTTGTTTCTTCGTAAACAATCTTCTTGCTTACCATTAGCATCTTCTGGAACTTTTCTGGAACGAATCCACTTTTCTAGGAAGATGGAACATTTTGGGATAATGTACCCTGGTTTTTCTCGGAAAACCCTATGGTTCTTTATGGATCCTCTTATGCATTATGTTCGATATCAAGGAAAGGCAATTCTTGCATCAAAAGGCACTTTTTTTTTGAAGAAGAAATGGAAATGCTACCTTATCAATTTCTGGCAATATTATTTCTGTTTTTGGACTCAGCCGCGAAGAATCCATATAAACCAATTAGCAAACTCTTGCTTCGATTTTATGGGGTACCTTTCAAGTGTACAAAAAAGTTCTTTGTTAGTAAGGAATCAAATGCTGGAGAATTCATTTCTAATAGATACTCGAATGAAAAAATTCGATACCATAGTCCCCGCTACTCTCCTCATAGGATACTTATCAAAAGCTCAATTTTGTACTGGATCGGGGCATCCTATTAGTAAACCCATTTGGACAGATTTATCAGATTGGGATATTCTTGATCGATTTGGTCGGATATGTAGAAATCTTTTTCATTATCATAGTGGATCTTCGAAAAAACGGACTTTGTATCGACTAAAGTATATACTTCGACTTTCATGTGCTAGAACTTTAGCTCGTAAACATAAAAGCACGGTACGAACTTTTATGCAACGATTGGGTTCGGCATTTTTAGAAGAATTTTTTATGGAAGAAGAGCAAGTTTTTTCTTTGATGTTCACCAAAACAACTCTTTTTTCTTTCTGTGGATCACACACTGAGCGTATTTGGTATTTGGATATTATACGTATCAATGACCTGGTCAACCCTCTTAATTAATCATTAGACGAAATTAAGAAACAGGAAAGGGTTGATAAATGATCAAGAAAAAACTTTTCTATTTTTCATTCTGAAATGTTCTTTTTATTATAATAAAGAGTAGGTGAATCAACTTACTAATTAAAAAAATTAGTAGAACTTCCTCTTTGGAATAGAAATTGGCTATTTCTACATAGGGAAAGTCGTGTGCAATGAAAAATGCAAGCACGATTTGGGGAGGGATTTTTCTCTATTGTAACAAGGAAGAATTATCTACTCCATCCGACTAGTTCCGGGTTCGAGTCCCGGGCAACCCATATAGAAAAGACCCATCAAAGTTTTTCACTTTGACTCACTTCATTTACAAATACAAAATTATTGGTTTGGTTAATTTAGTTATATGGATAGCTAATCTTTGGGCTGACTTGGTTGACATTGGTATATAGTCTATGTTATACTGTTAAATAACAAGCCTTCTATTATCTATATTCTAGTTAATACGTGTGCTTGGGAGTCCTTGCAATTTGAATAAACCAAGATCTTACCATGACTGCAATTTTAGAGAGACGCGAAAGTACAAGCCTGTGGGGTCGCTTCTGCAACTGGATAACTAGCACTGAAAATCGTCTTTACATCGGATGGTTCGGTGTTTTGATGATCCCTACCTTATTGACCGCAACTTCTGTATTTATTATCGCCTTCATCGCTGCCCCTCCAGTAGATATTGATGGTATTCGTGAGCCTGTTTCTGGTTCTTTACTTTATGGAAACAATATTATCTCTGGTGCTATTATCCCTACTTCTGCGGCGATCGGATTGCACTTTTACCCAATTTGGGAAGCTGCATCTGTTGATGAGTGGTTATACAATGGTGGTCCTTATGAGCTAATTGTTCTACACTTCTTACTTGGTGTAGCTTGTTATATGGGTCGTGAGTGGGAACTTAGTTTCCGTCTGGGTATGCGTCCTTGGATTGCTGTTGCATATTCAGCTCCTGTTGCAGCTGCTACTGCTGTTTTCTTGATTTACCCTATTGGTCAAGGAAGCTTTTCTGATGGTATGCCTTTAGGAATCTCTGGTACTTTCAACTTTATGATTGTATTCCAGGCAGAGCACAACATCCTTATGCATCCATTCCACATGTTAGGTGTAGCTGGTGTATTCGGCGGTTCCCTATTCAGTGCTATGCATGGTTCCTTGGTAACCTCTAGTTTGATCAGGGAAACTACTGAAAATGAATCCGCTAATGAGGGTTACAAATTTGGTCAAGAGGAAGAAACTTATAATATTGTGGCTGCTCATGGTTATTTTGGCCGATTAATCTTCCAATATGCTAGTTTCAACAACTCTCGTTCTTTACACTTCTTCTTGGCTGCTTGGCCTGTAGTAGGAATCTGGTTCACTGCTTTAGGTATTAGTACTATGGCTTTCAACCTAAATGGTTTCAATTTCAACCAATCTGTAGTTGATAGTCAAGGTCGCGTTATTAATACTTGGGCTGATATCATCAACCGTGCTAACCTTGGTATGGAAGTAATGCACGAACGTAATGCTCACAACTTCCCTCTAGACTTAGCTGCTGTTGAAGTTCCATCTATTAATGGATAAGGTTTTTCTGCTAACATATAAGAATTTTTGAAGACAGAAATACCCAATATCTTGTTCTAGCAAGATATTGGGTATTTCTGTCTTTATTTTGAATCTTTTTTTCTTCTTAATCTTTCTATTCAGAATTCAGTTAACGACGAGATTTAGTATCCTTTCTTGCATTTTCATAACTCGTGAAATGCCGAGTAGGCACGAATTCCCCCAATTTGCGACCTACCATAGGATTTGTTATGTAAATAGGTATATGTTCCTTTCCATTATGAATCGCGATTGTATGGCCAACCATTGTGGGTAGAATGCTAGATGCCCGGGACCACGTTACTATTGTTTCTTTCTCCTCCTTCATATTGACCTTTTCTATCTTTGCCAATAAATGATGAGCTACAAAAGGATTCGTTTTTTTTCGTGTCACAGCTGATTACTCCTTTTTTCCTTTTTAAAGAGTGGCATTCTATGTCCAATATCTCGATCGAAGTACGGAGGTCAGAATAAATAGAATAATGATCAATGGAAAAAAGAAAAAAATCCTTTAGCTGGATAAGGGGCGGATGTAGCCAAGTGGATCAAGGCAGTGGATTGTGAATCCACCATGCGCGGGTTCAATTCCCGTCGTTCGCCCATCGCATTATTGCAAATTCCAAAAATGCAATTTTCCATATTCCTAGTTACGTATTTACTTACGGCGACGAAGAATAAAACTATCGCTATATTTTTTCCTTTTCCTAGTTCTTCTTCCAAGCGCAGGATAACCCCAAGGGGTTGTGGGTTTTTTTCTACCAATGGGAGCTTTCCCTTCACCGCCCCCATGGGGGTGGTCCACAGGGTTCATAACTACCCCTCTTACTACGGGGCGTTTACCTAGCCAACACTTAGATCCGGCTCTACCCAAACTTTTTTGGTTCACCCCAACATTACCCACTTGTCCGACTGTTGCTAAGCAGTTTTGGGATACTAAACGGACCTCCCCAGATGGTAATCTTAAAGTGGCCGATTTACCCTCTTTTGCAATGAGTTTCGCTACAGCACCTGCTGCTCTAGCTAATTGCCCACCCCTTCCACGTGTGATTTCTATGTTATGCATGGCCGTGCCTAAGGGCATATCGGTTGAAGTAGATTCTTCTTTTCTCTCAAAAAACCCCTTCCCAAACTGTACAAGCTTCTTCCAAAGCATACGGCTTTCTAGATGTATATGACGATCTCTAGACAGATGGATCTTATATGAATCATATGATGAAGTACCACATGAGTGGATATATAGGAAAGGAATCCAAATCTGCCGAATCGCTCATGTTATGATCTTCTACATCCTAGGTCTCTGCGTTCCGTCATCTGGCTTATGTTCTTCATGTAGCATTCAGATCGAATGACTCTATGAAATTACGTCGATACTTCCACATATTATGGGTAACGTAGGAGACATCCCTATTTTCCCCCGGGGGTCTTAATTACCACTGCTTAGCTTTCAATTTGCCTCTGACCATCAAATTAAATGTGAATAACCCGTCCTCCTCTCTTTGAAACAAGGGGCGCTTCCGGTTCTGTGCGTGCTTCAAACAATTTTGTCTTCTCCATATTACCATATCTCTAGAGCCAATAATTTTCTATGAGGAACTACTGAACTCAATCACTTGCTGCCGTTACTCAACAGTTTTCTGTTGAGGTCTATCCCGTAGAGGTAGTCAAATTGGATCAGTGATCGATTTCTAGGTTTCGTCGTAAACCTAATTGGTTACTTCCAATTACGTAAATCAATAGTTCAAACCGCACTCAAAGGTAGGGCATTTCCCATTGATATAGGAACTTTTGTACCAGAAACAATAGTATCTCCAATTATAGCCCCTCTGGGATGTAAAATATATCTCTTCTCACCATCCCCATAGTGTATGAGACAAATGTATGCATTTCGATTAGGGTCGTATTCTATGGTTACGATTCTACCAGATATGTCTTTTTGATTCCGTCGAAAATCTATTTTACGGTATAGGCGCTTATGACCTCCCCCTCTATGCCTTGCGGTAATGATTCCTCTGGAATTACGACCTTTACCACAACGGTGCCGTCCATGGATCAAATTATTTCGTGGATTGGATTTCACTTGCCTGTCTACGGTTCCCTTGCGTGTGCTCGGGATAGGTGTTTTGTATAAATGTTTCGCCGTATTATTAAGTATTCTCCTTTAGTTTTTTTCTCTATCTAGAAGTGGAATAGAATAACCCGGTTGAAGGGTAATGATCATACGTCTGTAATGCATTGTATGGCCCAGAATAGGTCCTATTCTTCTACCTTTTCCAGGTAGTCGATGGCTATTCACAGCTACCACCTTAACACCAAAGAAGAGTTCGACCCAATGCTTTATTTCTGTCTTAGTGAATCCCGATTCGACATTAAAAGTATATTGATTCTTTCCCAATAAACGAAGACTTTTTTCTGTAAATACTGCGTATTTGATTCCATCCATAAATCGACTTTCCCTCCTATGCTCTGAGTTCCAGTATCGATAAGAATTCGAGTTCTTATTGTTCTTATGTTATGGTATGAATATACCATACCAATTCGTTATGTATGGATGATGGATGAGATTCCATGGATAGAGAGCCAGTTCCAATAGACTTATGGAATGTTCCCGTTCGTGTGCATCCAGCAGGAATTGAACCCGCAAATTTACCAATTATGAGTTGGGCGCTTTAACCATTCAGCCATGGATGCTTAACAGGGATCATCGTACATCGTAAATAACCAATTTTCATATAGAAAGACATATCATAGAAAAATGAAATCGAAAATATTCCGAGATGGCAAATATTCGGAGATGACTATGAAAACACCTCTCTGGATCCTCGAATTGAAAGAGAGATTGAGAGGGATCAAGAATCCTAATTCTCGCTATTTGGAATGGATCCAATTCTATTGAGTCTGACTCATAGTGATCATTTCTCTTTAGCAAAGAATGACCTTGGTTATCAAAGGATTGAACAACCGGGATCCATTTACTTATGATACCTAGTTGGCATTGATAACAAGGATCTAATGAATTATGAGTTTAATAGATCCTCTTTAGCAGAAAGACGTATATTCCTTGCTCATTATCAGACAATCACTTATTCCCAAACCTCGTGTGGGACTAATCGTTTTCATTTACCATCTCATGGAAAACCCTTTTCGTTCCGCTTAGCCCTATCGGGTATTTTAGTGATAGGTTCTGTAGGAACTGGACGATCCTATTTGGTCAAATACCTAACGAAAAATTACGATTTTCCTTTCATTAAGGTACGAGGGCTTCTTATTCCACAAGAACGAAAGCACCTTTTCATTCTTTCATATACTAGGGGTTTTTACTTGGAAAAGACAATGTTCCATACTAAAGGATTCGGGTCCATAACCACGAGTTCCAGTGCACTAGATCTTGTAGCACTTAGCAACGAAGCCCTATCCATTAGTATTCCACATAAGAAATCCATTCTAGAAAAAAATACAATTAGATTAGCTCTTCATAGACAAACTTGGGGTTTGCGAGCCAAGGTAAGATCGGCTCGGGATCATGGGACCCTTTTCTATCAGATAGGAGGGGCTCTTGTACAAAATAGACTTACTAAGTAATAACCCCATAGAATCTATCTATATAAAGATAAAGAGGCAATCGTGTCAGGAAGCGGGTTTTTCTTTGGCCAAAAGGTACTTCGAACTTGGAACGAGCATGAAGAGATTAACGAGACTTCTTTCTCTTTTGAGTTTTTCTGGCGGACCTGCCGCGCAAGATCTTTGGTCTTCCCCTGGAACCGATGAAAAAAAGTGGATCGCTTCTTATGTACTCGCTCAGAATGATTCTTCTCTATCTATAGTTCATGGCCTATTAGAAGTAGAAGGTGCTCTGGTGCAATCCTTACCGACAGAAAAAGATTGCAGTCAGGTTGATAATAGTCGAGTGACATTACTTCGTCGGTCCGAACTAAGGAATCTGTTAGAAATGTTTTGAAATGGATATTGTTCTCTCTTTGATCAGGGATTGCTATATGAAAAGAAGTGGAGTTTGAAAAAGGGAACGGAATGCTCAAACCGGAACTGCTAGAGGAACGAATTTTCAATAGCATAACTTGGGCTCCTAGAATATGGCGCCCTTGGGACAATCTATTTGATTGCAGGGTTTTGTTCCGAAGCAAAGATATCCGCGGAGGCCGGTTCGTTCGTCCTATTCTGATATTCAGGACCAAGAGGTACTGGATTCTCTTTCGGATAGGCCCTGAAAGGAGAAGAAAGGCTGAAATGCCAACGGACCTCTGTCTATTCTCTAATTCACCCGATCCGATAGTACCCGTTTTTGGAACGTCCAGTGCCAAAGTCACTGAATGGGTAAGTCACCAATCCAATCCCTTTGACAAATCGGATGTCATATTAGATATCATATTCTATATATATAGAAATATCATAGATAGAATAGACATATAGAATTTTTGGTCGGCAAATTCGAAGGAATCATTGAGTGAAAAAGGAGCAAAGAATGACAAAAGACGAGACTCTACTAGTCTTCACTCTTGTGG
>NW_028259461.1:9321588-9361588 GCF_056163025.1 Triticum urartu | reverse complement strand
ATCCCCGTGCCAGCCCAAATCATGATCTTCACCAACTTGGATTTGGTTCTCTCGCGAAAATCGCGAGTTGCAGAGATGAGAACCATGAAAAGCAAGATCCCGAATAAGAAAACAGAAACCGAGGAAGAGGAAACCACAAGAGTGAAGACTAGTAGAGTCTCGTCTTTTGTCATTCTTTGCTCCTTTTTCACTCAATGATTCCTTCGAATTTGCCGACCAAAAATTCTATATGTCTATTCTATCTATGATATTTCTATATATATAGAATATGATATCTAATATGACATCCGATTTGTCAAAGGGATTGGATTGGTGACTTACCCATTCAGTGACTTTGGCACTGGACGTTCCAAAAACGGGTACTATCGGATCGGGTGAATTAGAGAATAGACAGAGGTCCGTTGGCATTTCAGCCTTTCTTCTCCTTTCAGGGCCTATCCGAAAGAGAATCCAGTACCTCTTGGTCCTGAATATCAGAATAGGACGAACGAACCGGCCTCCGCGGATATCTTTGCTTCGGAACAAAACCCTGCAATCAAATAGATTGTCCCAAGGGCGCCATATTCTAGGAGCCCAAGTTATGCTATTGAAAATTCGTTCCTCTAGCAGTTCCGGTTTGAGCATTCCGTTCCCTTTTTCAAACTCCACTTCTTTTCATATAGCAATCCCTGATCAAAGAGAGAACAATATCCATTTCAAAACATTTCTAACAGATTCCTTAGTTCGGACCGACGAAGTAATGTCACTCGACTATTATCAACCTGACTGCAATCTTTTTCTGTCGGTAAGGATTGCACCAGAGCACCTTCTACTTCTAATAGGCCATGAACTATAGATAGAGAAGAATCATTCTGAGCGAGTACATAAGAAGCGATCCACTTTTTTTCATCGGTTCCAGGGGAAGACCAAAGATCTTGCGCGGCAGGTCCGCCAGAAAAACTCAAAAGAGAAAGAAGTCTCGTTAATCTCTTCATGCTCGTTCCAAGTTCGAAGTACCTTTTGGCCAAAGAAAAACCCGCTTCCTGACACGATTGCCTCTTTATCTTTATATAGATAGATTCTATGGGGTTATTACTTAGTAAGTCTATTTTGTACAAGAGCCCCTCCTATCTGATAGAAAAGGGTCCCATGATCCCGAGCCGATCTTACCTTGGCTCGCAAACCCCAAGTTTGTCTATGAAGAGCTAATCTAATTGTATTTTTTTCTAGAATGGATTTCTTATGTGGAATACTAATGGATAGGGCTTCGTTGCTAAGTGCTACAAGATCTAGTGCACTGGAACTCGTGGTTATGGACCCGAATCCTTTAGTATGGAACATTGTCTTTTCCAAGTAAAAACCCCTAGTATATGAAAGAATGAAAAGGTGCTTTCGTTCTTGTGGAATAAGAAGCCCTCGTACCTTAATGAAAGGAAAATCGTAATTTTTCGTTAGGTATTTGACCAAATAGGATCGTCCAGTTCCTACAGAACCTATCACTAAAATACCCGATAGGGCTAAGCGGAACGAAAAGGGTTTTCCATGAGATGGTAAATGAAAACGATTAGTCCCACACGAGGTTTGGGAATAAGTGATTGTCTGATAATGAGCAAGGAATATACGTCTTTCTGCTAAAGAGGATCTATTAAACTCATAATTCATTAGATCCTTGTTATCAATGCCAACTAGGTATCATAAGTAAATGGATCCCGGTTGTTCAATCCTTTGATAACCAAGGTCATTCTTTGCTAAAGAGAAATGATCACTATGAGTCAGACTCAATAGAATTGGATCCATTCCAAATAGCGAGAATTAGGATTCTTGATCCCTCTCAATCTCTCTTTCAATTCGAGGATCCAGAGAGGTGTTTTCATAGTCATCTCCGAATATTTGCCATCTCGGAATATTTTCGATTTCATTTTTCTATGATATGTCTTTCTATATGAAAATTGGTTATTTACGATGTACGATGATCCCTGTTAAGCATCCATGGCTGAATGGTTAAAGCGCCCAACTCATAATTGGTAAATTTGCGGGTTCAATTCCTGCTGGATGCACACGAACGGGAACATTCCATAAGTCTATTGGAACTGGCTCTCTATCCATGGAATCTCATCCATCATCCATACATAACGAATTGGTATGGTATATTCATACCATAACATAAGAACAATAAGAACTCGAATTCTTATCGATACTGGAACTCAGAGCATAGGAGGGAAAGTCGATTTATGGATGGAATCAAATACGCAGTATTTACAGAAAAAAGTCTTCGTTTATTGGGAAAGAATCAATATACTTTTAATGTCGAATCGGGATTCACTAAGACAGAAATAAAGCATTGGGTCGAACTCTTCTTTGGTGTTAAGGTGGTAGCTGTGAATAGCCATCGACTACCTGGAAAAGGTAGAAGAATAGGACCTATTCTGGGCCATACAATGCATTACAGACGTATGATCATTACCCTTCAACCGGGTTATTCTATTCCACTTCTAGATAGAGAAAAAAACTAAAGGAGAATACTTAATAATACGGCGAAACATTTATACAAAACACCTATCCCGAGCACACGCAAGGGAACCGTAGACAGGCAAGTGAAATCCAATCCACGAAATAATTTGATCCATGGACGGCACCGTTGTGGTAAAGGTCGTAATTCCAGAGGAATCATTACCGCAAGGCATAGAGGGGGAGGTCATAAGCGCCTATACCGTAAAATAGATTTTCGACGGAATCAAAAAGACATATCTGGTAGAATCGTAACCATAGAATACGACCCTAATCGAAATGCATACATTTGTCTCATACACTATGGGGATGGTGAGAAGAGATATATTTTACATCCCAGAGGGGCTATAATTGGAGATACTATTGTTTCTGGTACAAAAGTTCCTATATCAATGGGAAATGCCCTACCTTTGAGTGCGGTTTGAACTATTGATTTACGTAATTGGAAGTAACCAATTAGGTTTACGACGAAACCTAGAAATCGATCACTGATCCAATTTGACTACCTCTACGGGATAGACCTCAACAGAAAACTGTTGAGTAACGGCAGCAAGTGATTGAGTTCAGTAGTTCCTCATAGAAAATTATTGGCTCTAGAGATATGGTAATATGGAGAAGACAAAATTGTTTGAAGCACGCACAGAACCGGAAGCGCCCCTTGTTTCAAAGAGAGGAGGACGGGTTATTCACATTTAATTTGATGGTCAGAGGCAAATTGAAAGCTAAGCAGTGGTAATTAAGACCCCCGGGGGAAAATAGGGATGTCTCCTACGTTACCCATAATATGTGGAAGTATCGACGTAATTTCATAGAGTCATTCGATCTGAATGCTACATGAAGAACATAAGCCAGATGACGGAACGCAGAGACCTAGGATGTAGAAGATCATAACATGAGCGATTCGGCAGATTTGGATTCCTTTCCTATATATCCACTCATGTGGTACTTCATCATATGATTCATATAAGATCCATCTGTCTAGAGATCGTCATATACATCTAGAAAGCCGTATGCTTTGGAAGAAGCTTGTACAGTTTGGGAAGGGGTTTTTTGAGAGAAAAGAAGAATCTACTTCAACCGATATGCCCTTAGGCACGGCCATGCATAACATAGAAATCACACGTGGAAGGGGTGGGCAATTAGCTAGAGCAGCAGGTGCTGTAGCGAAACTCATTGCAAAAGAGGGTAAATCGGCCACTTTAAGATTACCATCTGGGGAGGTCCGTTTAGTATCCCAAAACTGCTTAGCAACAGTCGGACAAGTGTGGTAATGTTGGGGTGAACCAAAAAAGTTTGGGTAGAGCCGGATCTAAGTGTTGGCTAGGTAAACGCCCCGTAGTAAGAGGGGTAGTTATGAACCCTGTGGACCACCCCCATGGGGGCGGTGAAGGGAAAGCTCCCATTGGTAGAAAAAAACCCACAACCCCTTGGGGTTATCCTGCGCTTGGAAGAAGAACTAGGAAAAGGAAAAAATATAGCGATAGTTTTATTCTTCGTCGCCGTAAGTAAATACGTAACTAGGAATATGGAAAATTGCATTTTTGGAATTTGCAATAATGCGATGGGCGAACGACGGGAATTGAACCCGCGCATGGTGGATTCACAATCCACTGCCTTGATCCACTTGGCTACATCCGCCCCTTATCCAGCTAAAGGATTTTTTTCTTTTTTCCATTGATCATTATTCTATTTATTCTGACCTCCGTACTTCGATCGAGATATTGGACATAGAATGCCACTCTTTAAAAAGGAAAAAAGGAGTAATCAGCTGTGACACGAAAAAAAACGAATCCTTTTGTAGCTCATCATTTATTGGCAAAGATAGAAAAGGTCAATATGAAGGAGGAGAAAGAAACAATAGTAACGTGGTCCCGGGCATCTAGCATTCTACCCACAATGGTTGGCCATACAATCGCGATTCATAATGGAAAGGAACATATACCTATTTACATAACAAATCCTATGGTAGGTCGCAAATTGGGGGAATTCGTGCCTACTCGGCATTTCACGAGTTATGAAAATGCAAGAAAGGATACTAAATCTCGTCGTTAACTGAATTCTGAATAGAAAGATTAAGAAGAAAAAAAGATTCAAAATAAAGTAAAGGTAGGCGGGGAATAACCTTATTTATGACAAGTTTCAAACTAGTAAAGTATATCCCTAGGATAAAGAAGAAGAAAAGTGGGCTAAGGAAACTCGCAAGGAAAGTTCCAACCGATCGTCTACTTAAGTTCGAGAGAGTTTTCAAAGCACAAAAACGTATCCCTATGTCTGTTTTCAAAGCACAAAGAGTTCTTGACGAGATTCGCTGGCGTTACTACGAGGAAACTGTTATGATACTGAACCTCATGCCCTATCGAGCATCTTATCCCATCTTAAAGTTGGTTTATTCGGCAGCCGCAAATGCTACTCATTATAGGGATTTCGACAAAGCGAATTTATTTATTACTAAAGCCGAAGTCAGTAGGAGTACTATTATGAAGAAATTCAGACCTCGAGCTCGAGGACGTAGTTTCCCCATAAAAAAAAGCATGTGTCATATAACAATTGTACTAAATATAGTAAAGAAATCTAAATAACCTTTAGATCCATCTAAGATTTCGATTCCCAGTAAAAAAAATATAGAATAGAAAAATATGGGACAAAAAATAAATCCACTCGGTTTCAGACTTGGTACAACCCAAAAACACCATTCCTTTTGGTTCGCACAACCAAAAAATTATTCTGAAGGTCTACAGGAAGATAAAAAAATAAGGGATTGTATCAAGAACTATATACAAAAGAATAGGAAAAAGGGCTCGAATAGAAAAATAGAATCAGACTCAAGTTCCGAAGTAATTACACATAATAGAAAAATGGACTCAGGTTCAAGTTCCGAAGTAATTACACATATAGAAATCCAAAAAGAAATCGATACGATCCACGTCATAATCCATATTGGATTCCCAAATTTATTAAAGAAAAAAGGAGCAATCGAAGAATTAGAGAAAGATCTACAAAAGGAAATTAACTCTGTAAACCAGAGATTTAATATTTCTATCGAAAAAGTTAAAGAACCTTATAGACAGCCTAACATTCTTGCAGAATATATAGCTTTCCAATTAAAAAATAGAGTTTCATTCCGAAAGGCAATGAAAAAAGCCATTGAATTAACTAAAAAAGCAGATATAAGGGGAGTAAAAGTAAAAATTGCGGGTCGTCTCGGAGGAAAAGAAATTGCACGCGCCGAATCTATTAAAAAGGGTAGACTTCCCCTCCAAACAATTCGCGCTAAAATTGATTATTGCTGCTATCCAATTCGGACTATCTATGGAGTATTAGGTGTAAAAATTTGGATATTCGTAGACGAAGAATAAGTAATCTTGTCTTCGGATTCTGTCCATTGATAGAATAAAAAATGACAAGAGACTTTTTTCCTGAAATCCCTGCAAAAGAAGAAATTATACCTCTTTCTATAAGATTTAATGAAAATTGATAAATCATTTAATATAATTGCTATGCTTAGTGTGTGACTCGTTATTTTTTTCTTTTTTTTAAGAAAAAAACTTAGTAATTATAGAAAATTAACTAATAACCAACCTATTGCTTCGTATTGTCGAGATCCTAACTAAGAAACAGTCACTATATGAATAAATACCTCTATCATAACATAAATGAGTAGATGTGTCATATAGTTGTAGCAACTGCAATTTTTTCTCTAAAAAAGAAAAGGGATTCTAGGTTGTGAAGCAAAACTAAAGGGATGTGGATAAAGGGAGGGATGATAGAAAGAAGGAAGAGGAAATAAATAAGATATAGGATTCCACTATGTATGGTCTATGAATTACATCATAAAAGGCAATGTGATAAAGCATCAATATAATAAAAATAATAGAGAATTAAAAATTGTAACTTGAAACAAGAACTACAAATTTAAAGCAATAATAAAGAGCCGCCCGGGTTAATAAAACTGAGAAAATTAACTCGGAAAGAAATTTTTTGGAAGCTCCGTTGCGGGATTCAGACCTAACCATTCAAGGAGAAGCAGTGGGAACGACAGAACCTATGATTCCATAGGATTTTATTGAAAAGAATCCTAACACTTCATTGGGTGGGATGGCGGAACAAACCAAAAAAATTGTCTTATTTGGTAAGTTTATAAATTAACAAATAAGACAGGAAAGAGTAAATATTCGCCCGCGAAATTCTTATTGAATTAGAATACTTTACCGCGATTCAATAAGAGTAAAAATAAGGATTTTTTTAAGAAGGATTACATTATCTATAAATATAGAATTTAGATAAATATACACACACATCTGGATATATTCTAGATCTTCTTTTTTGACTATATATTATATTTTTCTGTTTTAACAAATTCAATATAAAAAAAACCGAACTTTTTCTATTATCTATTAATGTGTATCTATCCGTACCGTAATATTTTGGAATATTATGAATTAGAGAAATTTACATGCTTTCTGATTCCATTCGCGAGGAGCTGGATGAGAAGAAACTCTCATGTCCAGTTTTGCAGTAGAGATGGAACTAAGAAAGAGAACCATCGACTATAACCCCAAAAGAACCAGATTTCGCAAACAACATAGAGGAAGAATGAAAGGAAAATCCTGCCGAGGCAATCGTATTTGTTTTGGTAGATATGCTCTTCAAGCACTTGAACCCGCTTGGATCACGGCGAGACAGATAGAAGCAGGACGAAGAGCAATAACACGATATGCACGTCGTGGTGGAAAAATATGGGTACGTATATTTCCCGACAAACCGGTTACACTAAGACCCACGGAAACACGTATGGGCTCGGGAAAGGGGTCCCCCGAATATTGGGTATCCGTTGTTAAACCTGGTCGTATACTTTATGAAATGGGGGGAGTATCTGAAACTGTAGCTAGAGCAGCTATCTCCATAGCTGCCAGTAAAATGCCCATACGAAGTCAATTTATTCGATTAGAGATATAGAACCCTAAAAGGGGTATGGAAGATAAAAAAAAATGCTCGGTTTTTCTTTCTGGAAAGACAATATTTCTTTCATCCTTTTGCATTGAAATAACAAATTGAAATCAAAATAATATGATTCAACCTCAGACCCTTTTAAATGTAGCAGATAATAGTGGAGCTCGAAAATTGATGTGTATTCGAGTCATAGGAGCTGCTGGTAATCAGCGATATGCTCGTATTGGTGATGTTATTGTTGCTGTAATCAAAGACGCATTGCCCCAAATGCCTCTAGAAAGATCCGAAGTAATTCGAGCTGTAATTGTACGTACATGTAAAGAGTTCAAATGCGAAGACGGTATAATAATCCGCTATGATGACAATGCTGCGGTTATAATTGATCAAAAAGGCAATCCAAAAGGAACTCGAGTTTTTGGCGCGATTGCCGAGGAATTGAGAGAATTGAATTTTACCAAAATAGTTTCATTAGCTCCTGAAGTATTATAAATACTAGTAGGCGAAATTGAGACCAAAGAATTAATTTAGTAGATTGTGTTTTACGTATATGTTTTAAAATCCAAAATGAAAAAAAAAAAAAGAAAACATGTTGATTATAGAAAAATTAGGAGGAACCTAGAATTAGAGTCTTATGGGCAAGGACACTATTGCTGATTTACTAACCTCTATAAGAAATGCGGACATGAATAAAAAAGGAACAGTTCGAGTAGTATCTACAAATATTACCGAAAACATTGTTAAAATACTTCTACGAGAGGGTTTTATTGAAAGTGTTCGGAAACATCAGGAACGTAACAGATATTTCTTGGTTTCAACTTTGCGACATCAAAAGAGAAAGACTATAAAAGGAATATATAGAACAAGAACCTTTTTAAAGCGTATCAGCCGACCCGGCTTACGAATTTATACCAACTATCAAGGAATTCCTAAAGTTTTGGGTGGAATGGGAATTGCTATTCTTTCTACTTCTCGAGGAATAATGACAGATCGAGAAGCTCGACTAAACAGAATTGGGGGAGAAGTCTTATGTTATATATGGTAATCGCCCCGCCTATAGTGCTCGAATTCTATCTCGCCCTTCCTATTTTTAAAATAAAAATAGAAAAATAGGAGAAAAAAAATATGACAGAAAAAAAAAATAGGAGAGAAAAAAAAAACCCGAGAGAAGCAAAAGTAACTTTCGAAGGTTTAGTTACGGAAGCCCTACCCAATGGAATGTTCCGCGTTCGGCTAGAGAATGACACCATCATCCTAGGCTATATTTCAGGAAAGATACGGTCTAGTTCTATACGAATACTGATGGGGGATAGGGTCAAAATTGAAGTAAGTCGTTATGATTCAAGCAAGGGACGTATAATTTATAGACTTCCCCATAAGGATTCGAAGCGTATCGAAGACTCGAAGGATAGCGAAGATTTGAAGGATAGCGAAGATTTGAAGGATACCAAAGATTCAAAGGATTAGGTTTTTCTTTTTTTTTCTAGGGTAATAAATTCTAAGTTCTAAAATTCAAGCGAAGAGACTTATTTTTTCCAAAAGATTAGATTCATAGTTTAAAAAAGGATACGGAAATATGAAAATAAGAGCTTCCGTTCGTAAAATTTGTACAAAATGTCGACTGATTCGTAGGCGTGGACGAATTAGAGTCATTTGCTCTAATCCGAAGCATAAACAAAGACAGGGGTAATCTTTCGAAAAAGAACTTTACTTTCTAAAAAGTAAAAAAAAGTACCCGCGGAAATGTTCCAATTCCAAATAAAATAATTTCATTTAAAATAATTAAAGTAAAGGGTTTATTTTACCCTGAAACGGATATCTTTGTATCTTTTTTTCTTTTTTTTATTTCTAACTCATATTTATGAGATAATAAAATATGGCAAAAGCTATACCAAAAATTGGTTCACGTAAGAAAGTGCGTATTGGTTTACGTAGGAATGCACGTTTTAGTTTACGGAAGAGTGCACGTAGAATAACAAAAGGGGTTATTCATGTTCAAGCTAGTTTCAACAATACCATTATAACTGTTACAGACCCACAAGGTCGGGTGGTTTTTTGGTCCTCGGCCGGTACTTGTGGATTCAAAAGCTCAAGAAAAGCATCACCCTATGCTGGTCAAAGAACAGCAGTAGATGCTATTCGTACAGTAGGTTTGCAACGAGCAGAAGTTATGGTAAAGGGCGCTGGTAGTGGAAGAGATGCCGCATTACGAGCCATTGCTAAAAGTGGTGTGCGATTAAGTTGTATACGCGATGTAACACCTATGCCGCATAATGGATGTCGACCGCCTAAAAAAAGACGTCTGTAAAAGAATTAACCCGCTTTCAACTTTCATTTCAAGAGAAATAAACGATTCAATGATAAAATAATAATACTAGTCTATTATGGTTCGAGAGGAGGTAGCAGGATCCACTCAAACACTACAGTGGAAGTGTGTTGAATCAAGAGTAGATAGTAAGCGCCTTTATTATGGTCGTTTCATTCTGTCCCCGCTTAGAAAAGGTCAAGCGGACACCGTCGGTATTGCCTTGCGAAGAGCTTTACTTGGAGAAATAGAAGGAACATGTATCACACGTGCAAAATTTGGGAGCGTGCCGCACGAGTATTCTACAATAGCAGGTATTGAAGAATCCGTACAAGAAATTTTACTAAATTTGAAAGAAATTGTATTGAGAAGTAATCTCTATGGAGTTAGAGACGCATCCATTTGCGTCAAAGGTCCTAGATACATAACTGCTCAAGATATCATCTTACCGCCTTCCGTAGAAATCGTTGATACGGCACAACCTATAGCTAACTTGACAGAGCCCATTGATTTCTGTATTGATTTACAGATCAAGAGAGATCGTGGATATCAGACAGAACTCAGAAAGAACTATCAAGATGGAAGTTATCCTATAGATGCTGTATCCATGCCTGTTCGAAATGTGAATTATAGTATTTTTTCTTGTGGGAATGGAAATGAAAAACACGAGATACTTTTTCTAGAAATATGGACTAATGGAAGTTTAACCCCTAAGGAAGCACTTTATGAGGCTTCTCGTAATTTGATTGATTTATTTCTTCCTTTTCTACACGCGGAGGAAGAGGGCGCTAGTTTCGAAGAAAATAAAAACAGGTTTACTCCACCCCTTTTTACTTTTCAAAAAAGATTAACTAATCTAAAGAAAAACAAAAAAGGAATTCCATTGAATTGTATTTTTATTGATCAATTAGAATTGACTTCTAGAACGTATAATTGTCTAAAAAGGGCCAATATACATACACTATTGGACCTTTTGAGTAAGACTGAAGAAGATCTTCTGAGAATTGACAGTTTTCGTATGGAAGATAGAAAACATATATGGGACACTCTAGAGAAGCATCTCCCAATTGATTTACTTAAGAATAAACTCTCGTTTTAAATCCATTGCAATTTTTTTTCTTCTTCTTTTTCGAGTTAGAATAAAAAGAAAACAATTTAGCATCTTTGGTACAATCTATATTTTCGCGAAATGGATCATAATAAAATGGATTTTAGGTATCTAGGGAAGATTCACTTGGAAGTAACTATTTCCTAGATACCTATGGTACTTCACGGTTGAATGAATCAAAAAATATCTAAAAAAGACCTAAAGTTAATGATTTATCAATGGGTAATGTTGCTCCAATACCTAACCAAAGAGCTACTACAGTACCGATTAAAAAAACGGTCGTAGCTACTGGGCGGCGAAATGGATTTTGGAATTTATTGACATTCTCTAGAAAAGGTACTGTCAATAAGCCTGTTGGCACAGAAACCATTAAAAGAACGCCCAATAACTTATTGGGTACCGTACGGAGTATTTGAAACACGGGAAAGAAGTACCACTCGGGTAATATTTCCAGAGGAGTTGCAAACGGATCTGCCGGTTCACCAATCATTGATGGCTCGAGAACCGCTAAACCTACATTACATGCAATAGTACCTAGAATTACTACTGGAAAAATATATAAAAGATCGTTGGGCCATGCGGGTTCCCCGTAATAATTATGTCCCATCCCTTTAGCTAATTTAGCTCTTAATACAGGATCATTTAAGTCTGGTTTCTTTGTTATTGGGATAGGTGAACTCTTTAGGATCCATCCCCCAAAGGAACCGGACATGAGAATTTATCATCATCCGGCTCGAGCAAGAGTGAAAGAAATAAGACCGCGGAAGATCCTTAATAGAATTAAGGTTTATAATGACTCAATGACTCTAGGCAAGAAAAGCTTTATCAGATTCTCTTTTCCGAAGTTGCACCTACAACTACTCATTGAAAATAATCCTATTCTTATGGGTAAATGCTCAATATCCAAGTGGGCTTACAAATTTGATCATGATCAATTGCTTTGTGGATTGTCTCATGTCTCTTGATTAGTTGGTATTTATCCCCTCAATATCGCAAGTTTCTTACCTCCAAACAAAATATTTACTTGTTACTAATAAAAAATCAAAAAGTTTAGCCTACATTCTTCCTTAGATCCCTTCTTTTACTCCGATAGTATTGCGGATCACAATCGATGCAAAGAAAATGAATGCATTTCCATACTATAATAAAAAGGTAAGTGTAATAAATAGAGAACTGGATCATGTCACATGACTTATTCCATTTCTACTCTATGGGATCTTACGGAGCCTGTTCATGGATGACATGGTTGCGGTATGATCATAGAAGATATTCTCCTCAAGTGAACCAGCCTATCCTTCCTAGGTAGGGGACTTACATGTTGATTGGATGCGGAGACACCTTTGGTTGTGAATTCTAATGTGGCAGATCCAATTCTTTATCTGCATGGCCAAATCAATAATTCAAGTCACACACTCCCATAATCCGCCTTTTTTCTTTCGTAAAATTAACTTCAACTATTTGTATTGTATAAAAATACTTTGGAGTTGAAGAGAAGTATCCAAATGACATGTGTTATTTTACAATAACCCATGCTTGTAGCAATGAAATACCAAAACCTACCCGATATGATATATGATAATTATAATTCTCTATGATATGCCTTCCCTATAAAGGACCCGAAATACCTTGCTTACGTATCATTGGAAAGTGCATTAACATAAATACGGCAGTAAGCAGAGGCAGTACAAAGGTATGTAAACTATAAAAACGAGTCAAAGTGGATTGGCCCACACTAGCACTTCCGCGTAATAACTCCACTAAAGGCGATCCTATTACCGGAATGGCGTCAGGTACACCTGTCACAATTTTGACTGCCCAATAGCCAATTTGATCCCAAGGCAAAGAATAACCAGTTACACCAAATGATGCAGTCAAAACAGCCAAAACCACACCTGTGACCCAAGTTAATTCGCGGGGTTTTTTAAATCCCCCTGTGAGATACACACGAAATACATGCAGGATCATCATTAAAACCATCATACTTGCTGACCATCGATGAACTGATCGGATTAACCAACCAAAGTTGGCCTCGGTCATTATGTATTGAACCGAGGAAAAAGCCTCTGTAACGGTTGGTCGGTAGTAAAAAGTCATAGCAAAACCGGTAGCGACTTGTACTAGAAAACAAGTAAGTGTAATTCCCCCTAAACAATAAAATATGTTGACATGGGGAGGAACATATTTACTAGTTATATCATCTGCAATTGCCTGAATCTCAAGACGTTCCTCAAACCAATCATATACTTTATTGAGATAGGTAACTAACCCGAGTCCCCCTCTAAGAGCCGTATATGAAAATTTCATCTCGTACGGCTCAAGCAGAAACACAAAAATTTTCAACGAATATTAGAAAAAAGGTTCAAAACTTCATCAGCCACTGAATTGGGTCGATTTGCCTTGAAGATATCAAATAAGAAAAATCCGGAATATCTTCTTTGTGATGATAATGCCAAAAAATCTCAAGTTGGCGCGTCTTTCTTTCTTCCTTTCCCTTATGTTGGTCATTAGAGGCTTCTTGACTTTTCTCTTCCCTATAAAGGATTTGTTTTTTTATGCGTAATATAGAAATTATCTTGTTGAGATCCTATGAATCAGTTCAATTAAAACCTTAGATTCATACTAGAGCCACGATGATTTAGTCTCAAGCTAAACAAAAGGCAAGGGTTCTTCGAATAAGAACCGCTTGATAATCATTTATTGAATCAGTGTAATGACTCGACAAAATCGAGAGAAAAAAAGTTGTCTTTTGGGCAAACAAAATTGGAAGGAAGAAAATTTCTTTTTTATTTTTATTTAAGAACTACTTGAATTTTTCAGTCTGGTTGCGAGGTCTTAATAGTGAGTATGAATCATAGTTCCATTTTTTTTTGATCCACTCTATCTATTTCGTGTTCCAGATACTAGAATAAATAATATCTGACGAATTAGAATCATCTTGATAGAGATAACAGGCCCTTTCTATGTATTATCAATAGGATCAATTCTAACAAGTCACACACTCATATTCCAGAGATACCGAAACAAAAAAATTCCGCGGTCGAACTACCATAATATCTAGAAATGTAGATCTTAAACTAGAAAGGCTTTTTTGGATGGAAAAACTCTGACTTCCTAGTTTTAGTTAGTAGAAACCTAATTGGTTAAAATTCCGTCCAGTAAAACGGAAGAATTATAAATTTCTAAAATGATAGATAGGAATATAGCGAATAAAGCCATTGCGATCCCCATAAAAGGAGTAGTCCCCCAACCCGGGGCGACTTTCCCATATTCCGAATTCAAGGGTTTCAGTAAACTACCTGCACCAGTTCGTTTTGGCCTAGGTTTAGAACTATCTTCAACGGTTTGTGTAGCCATAAATTCTATTTAATCATTGGTGTTGACTTTGTATACTATTCCGTTGTAGTTGTAAATACACGATCTTTTCGTAGATCCATTGTAATCTTGAAATTCTATAAAAATGGAAACAGCAACTTTAGTCGCCATCTCCATATCTGGTTTACTTGTAAGCTTTACTGGGTATGCCTTATATACCGCGTTTGGGCAACCCTCTCAACAATTAAGAGATCCATTCGAAGAACACGGAGACTAATTTAAGTAAGAAGTCTCCCAGATAGGGGGACTTCTTACTTAAATGAAATTATTTTATTCTTTTAGTTGGAGTTGGTGGAACCTTAGGTGGTTCTCGGAAGAAGATAGCGAAAAAAATTATCCCTAAAGTCGAAACTAAAAGGAACGTATAAACCAATGCTTCCATAGATTCGATCCTGGTTTATTTACAATTATAACTTCCACACCTATTCATTTGTCATTTGGGATAATTTCCCATATAAAGAAAGAAAAAGAGTCAAAGAAAGGATGGGAGATGTTTCCCATGTCAAATCAAAAAAGAGAGGTGAAAGATACTATAACAATGTGTATCAAACTGCCTGTTTCCTTGTAGTTGGATCTCCCACTTTTTGGAATGTTCCAAATTCCACTTGAGCATCCAAATCTGGATCAATACCAGCAAAAACATCTCGGAACAATGTTCTAGCGCCATGCCAAATGTGTCCGAAAAAGAAGAGCAAAGCAAAGGTAGCATGACCAAAAGTGAACCAACCCCTTGGACTGCTGCGAAAAACACCATCAGATTTCAAAGTAGCCCGGTCTAATTCAAAAATTTCCCCTAATTGAGAACGCCTCGCATATTTTTTTACAGTAGCAGGATCAGAATAACTTACTCCATTAAGTTCGCCACCATAGAACTCCACCGTTACACCTACTTGTTCAACACTATATTTGGATTCTGCTCTTCTAAAAGGAACGTCTGCTCTAACAATTCCCTCCTCATCTACCAAAACAACCGGAAATGTTTCAAAAAAAGTAGGCATACGGCGTACAAAAAGCTCACGTCCTTCTTTATCTCTAAAGACGGGATGTCCTAACCATCCAACAGCTATTCCATCCCCATTGTCCATTGAGCCTGCTCTGAATAATCCCCCTTTTGCCGGATTATTACCAATATAATCATAAAAGGCTAATTTTTCGGGAATTTTAGACCAAGCTTCTGATAAACTAAGATTTTCGGCTAAACCATTGCTAACTCTTCGATATATTTCTTGCTGAAAGTATCCCTGATCCCACTGATAACGAGTAGGCCCAAATAATTCGATTGGGGTCGTTGCTGACCCATACCACATAGTTCCAGCAACTACGAAAGCTGCAAAAAAAACAGCAGCGATACTACTGGAAAGTACAGTTTCAATATTGCCCATACGTAATCCTTTATATAGACGTTGAGGCGGACGGACACTAAGATGGAATAAGCCCGCTAATATACCCAATGTACCCGCAGCAATATGATGAGAAGCTATTCCCCCCGGAACAAAAGGATCAAAACCTTCTGCACCCCACGCTGGATTTACAGCTTGTACTTTTCCAGTTAGTCCATAAGGATCGGATACCCATATCCCAGGACCATACAAACCCGTTACATGAAATGCCCCAAAGCCAAAGCAAGCCACCCCTGCAAGAAATAAATGAATTCCAAAGATCTTGGGCAAATCCAAAGAGGGTTTTCCCGTCCGCTCATCAGAGAATATTTCTAGGTCCCAATATACCCAATGCCAGATCGCTGCCAAGAAACACAAGCCAGAAAACACAATATGCGTACCTGCCACACCTTCATAACTCCAAATACCCGGATTTGTTACAGTTCCTCCTGAAATACTCCAACCACCCCACGAATCCGTTATTCCTAAACGAGTCATGAAGGGAATTACGAACATACCTTGTCTCCACATTGGATCCAGAACAGGATCAGAGGGATCAAAAACTGCTAATTCGTATAAAGCCATTGAGCCAGCCCAACCAGAAACTAGAGCTGTGTGCATTATATGCACCGCAAGCAATCGACCCGGATCATTCAATACGACAGTATGAACACGATACCAAGGCAAACCCATGGAAATACCCCTTTAGCAAAGAAAAATAGACACGATGTCGCTTTATTTTATCGCATTGAAAAAGACTATCCATATCCTATGTACCTAACCCTTCTAGGGGATTCTGTGTCAGAAAGCGCGAATATTTATTTCATTCCATTAAAAATAAGAAGCCAATTCTGTTCATAAGAAGAAAGAGAAGCAGATCTATTCTATACTCGATAAGTGCCAATATGCAATGGGTAACTTGGCCAATTTGGAAAAAACGAAGAATAGATCGCTACCCCTCTTTGTTTAGCATTCAAATCACCCATTCCCTTTTCTTTATTCAATCTGTCTTACATTCCTTATATGTATAACCTTTCAATCTACGTATTAATAGAATCTATAATATTCATATAGAATAAGAATAAAAATTAAGACAATAAACTGCGGATTCTTTCTTTCTGTTCCATTCTTACGTTTCCATATTAAAGTGTGGTTTTCTTACTTAAATTTAATAATATTAATCTAATATGCCCATTGGTGTTCCAAAAGTACCTTACCGGATTCCTGGAGATGAAGAAGCGACTTGGGTTGACTTATACAATGTTATGTATCGAGAAAGGACACTTTTTTTAGGTCAAGAGATTCGTTGCGAGATCACGAATCATATTACAGGTCTCATGGTATATCTGAGTATAGAAGATGGAATTAGTGATATTTTTTTGTTTATAAACTCCCCAGGCGGGTGGCTAATCTCAGGAATGGCTATTTTTGATACGATGCAAACGGTGACACCAGATATATATACAATATGCCTCGGAATAGCCGCCTCCATGGCGTCCTTCATTCTGCTTGGAGGAGAACCCACCAAGCGTATAGCATTCCCTCACGCGAGGATTATGCTTCACCAACCTGCTAGTGCTTATTATCGGGCAAGGACACCAGAATTTTTACTAGAAGTAGAAGAGTTACACAAAGTTCGCGAAATGATCACAAGGGTTTATGCAGTAAGAACAGGCAAGCCTTTTTGGGTTGTATCCGAAGACATGGAAAGGGATGTTTTTATGTCAGCAGACGAAGCCAAAGCTTATGGACTTGTCGATATTGTAGGGGATGAAATGATTGACAAGCACTGCGATACTGATCCAGTGTGGTTTCCAGAAATGTTTAAGGATTGGTAGTGTCCGGATTTCTTGTAAAGTTATTTCACAGCTAAATTCGTGTTTTCCTCGATTTAATAGAAAATAGAAAGACTTCATGATGAGCAATCATCAGGTTAAGATGGATCTAAACCAATCCATTTTTTTCTATATACATACAACATGCCGACGGTTAAACAACTTATTAGAAACGCAAGACAGCCAATACGAAATGCTCGAAAAACGGCCGCGCTTAAAGGATGCCCTCAGCGTCGAGGAACATGTGCTAGGGTGTATGTGCGACTCGTTCAGATCATGACTTCAAACAAATATAAAAAAAATTGAAGTATCCATGATTAGTACCAATGAATAGGATATAGCTTCTCTATCCTAGATTTCTATGGTATATGGAATTTATGGTTTCCTTTGGTGCAAATCCAATTATCTAAATTGGAAATAAGAAGCAATTCTCCCATTGGTCAGCAAATGGTTATCCATTAAGCGGAGGAAATAGTAATAAAAAGAAAAAGGCTTATGCTCCTTTATCTTAAAAGAACGGACTAACAGGGTCAGCTACTTAGCCAACTTTCATAATTAAATACCGTCACTGTATGGATAACTCTTATTGTGAAAAGAGCTATTTACTCTATAATGGATAGGTAGAGCCAAAGAATGTGGACTATACAAGTTCGCAATACCTTTTGATGAAAGAAAGGGCTCCGGTGTATAGAGAGGGCCTCACCGTTTAAAAGGGAACCATAGAAACGATGGAACCCACTATTTTTTTTAGTATTATTAGAATGAATTTGTTATTTCGTATAGAAATAACTGAACGGAGTGGAATAAAAAATCGTGGTTGGGAAGGTTACTATAGCAAAAGCCATTGGAATTAATATTTTATATATCGGAATAATTAGTTTTGTTATTAATGAGAAAAAGGGTGGCTAAAAGAAGAGAAATCATTAGTTATTCATTAAGGTTAATTTGATTCAATGACCAGAGTTCCGCGAGGATATATAGCCCGGAGACGACGAACAAAAATGCGTTCATTTGCCTCAAACTTTAGAGGGGCTCATTTAAGACTTAATCGAATGATTACCCAACAGGTAAAAAGAGCTTTTGTTTCCTCTCATCGAGATAGAGGTAGGCAAAAGAGGGATTTTCGTCGTTTGTGGATCACTCGGATAAACGCAGCAACGCGGGTATATAAAGTATTCGATAGTTATAGTAAATTAATACACAACCTGTACAAGAAGAAATTGATTCTTAATCGTAAAATGCTTGCACAAGTAGCTGTATCAAATCCAAATAATCTTTACACGATTTCCAATAAAATAAAGATCATCAATTAAAGGTATAAATAAAGTAATATACTGGAATAATAAAAGATGAATTCCCGGAGAGGGAACTCCGGGAAGATACAATAAATTAAGATTAAGTGGTAGGAATCAACGAGCTGGATTACTTTCTTTATAATATATATAGGTCTGGCCCTTTCGAATTCGAATAAAACATCAACAATCGGAACTTAAGTTCCGGTTGTTGTTTCTTAAATTTTGGTTGTTGTTTCTTAAGTTTCGATTGGAATTGTACTTTTGCGTTAATTGAGGAATATGTCTATTTTTTCTGGGTCTAGAACCTGTAATTATTGAAATTGACTGGGCTTGAAATTGCTTTTCGTTCTCATAGTTACGAAACGGTAAGAAAGATAAAATACGAGCCTGTTTTATAGCAAGAGTAATTAATCGTTGTTGTTTCAAGGTTAATCTATTTATTCGTCTCGATAATATTTTTCCTTGTTCACTAATAAATCTATTAATTAAACTCATGTTTCTATAATCAATTCGATCTCCCGGGCCAATCCGGGGACGCCTACGAAAAGGTTGTTTAGATTTACGAAAAGGTTGCTTGAATTTACGAAAAGTTTGCTTGGATTTACGAAAGGGTTGCTTGGATTTATTAAAAGTTTGCTTGGATTTACTAAAGGGTTGCTTAGATTTAAGAAAAGGTTGTTTAGATGTATACATGATTTATTCCTTATTTAAAATTTGAAAATTTGAAAATTCACTTCTTTATTTTATTAATTTAGGATCCAGAAGAAGTAGTTTTTCTTTGATCCATATCTTATTTGATTCATATTATAGTATATGAATACCCTCTATACATATGAAATAATATCTACCGGAAATCAGATGAGTTGATTTGTATTTTGTATTCTATACTATGTTTTCTTTATATATTAAATATGAAGTTCTTACTCTTTCTGTTGTTTGGAAAGATCAAACACACGATGTTCCTATTTCTTTATTTCGTGATGAGTCGTATGCTTGCGACAATAACGACAAAATTTTTTGAATTCTAATTGTCCGGGTGTATTGTGGCGATTCTTTTGAGTACTATATCTAGAAATCCCCGTCGATTCCTCATTGGCACCTTTTCGAACACAACTGATGCATTCCAAAATAACTCTGATTCTAACATCTTTTCCCTTGGCCATGAACCTCCTTTTCTTTTTGGATTGACTTAACTTAATTCTTCTACTTATTCTTTTATTCTTCTATTTTGAATCCGAAGAAGAAGAATAAAATTCATTAGAATAATTTTTTTTTATTCTTTAATTAAGTAATAAAAAATAGAGAAATAATTAAAGAATACAATCCTTGTCGAATTAGCAAAGATTTTGGTTCGAAATCCTTTCATTTAATTAGCCAGCCCCGCCTTTTCTATGCTCTGATTTCTGAGGCCTTATTTAGCTTGGGTACCCCTTTAAATTGAATTTCTATTTTCAAAAATGGGGTTTACCAAATTTTTAATGACTCTGAGGTTCAACCCAATCCATCTTTTCTTTCTTTTTCCTTCCGATACTAAAAAAAGATTGAAAAGGATCAAATTTTGTCATATCACGAAGAAATCTATCCCTCCCATAGCAATAACTAGAATTAAAAAAAAGGGAATGACAAAGCATCTGGGAATAAACGATTAATTTCTATCAATAAACCTGCTAAAGCACCAAACCATAGAGTACTTAGCACGGGTGCTACAGAGAGATATGTTTTTATATCCCGCATTGAAAATCCTCCTTCCTTGTTGGAATACATATATGATCATAAACTCTTGCCCAAGATTGTTATGCTATATATAAAATGAACCATATCGACGAAATTTTCCTATCCCTAAAAAAGAAAAAGATGACCCCTTCTTCCTATATATTACCAAGGAAAAGTAATCCTTCTTTTATAGGCGAAATTATATTGGATTTTATATGTATATAATTCCTTAATTATATGAGACCAAAAAGAAGAAATGACACGAGGGTTCTATATATAGATAGAGAAAGAAAGAAGAAGAAAATTATGATGTGGAAAAGAAGACAGGAATTGTGTACAATGGCATTGTACAACAATTTAATTTGGAAAAGGGATGTAGCGCAGCTTGGTAGCGCGTTTGTTTTGGGTACAAAATGTCACAGGTTCAAATCCTGTCATCCCTACCTATTACTTCTTTCTTCTTTATAGGCAGTAGCGACGAGATCAATTAAAGTAAAGTGGGTATAACTTGAATTTGTGGAGACTATACGTACGTGAGATACATTAGGAATAGAAAAAGATTTTCTTTTTGAATGAATGAAAGCGCTCTTAGTTCAGTTCGGTAGAACGCGGGTCTCCAAAACCCGATGTCGTAGGTTCAAATCCTACAGAGCGTGATTCCATCTATTTTATGTCGAAGCAGAGTAAAATAACTTAACAAAATTGAATTGTAACTCCAATTTCAATTTGACCTCCTCTCTGGTCTGGAGGAGGTCAATCAAAAAAAAAAAATGACTCAATCAAAGATCCAACTGATCCCCACGCCTGTATTGCAAATACGCAGTCACGAATAATCCCGCTAAAGTAATAGGAATTAGGCCTAAGACGATTCCAAATAGAAAAACTTCAATCATTTCGATTTGTTCGAGGGGATAAAAAAAGAGGTACGATCTATCCCTAAATAGTACTCTAAATTATCCACGAATCTCAATGACCAAGAAAAGAATTCCTAATTAGTCTGGAAAAGAGTCGTAGAATGCCAGGAATCCCAAAGAAAGATTTTTCTTTTCTGAATTATAATTATTCAGTCAATTCAAATAAGGCGTATCTTGTTCAAGCCAATAAATAGAGCTGGGGTTATAGTTAAAGCAGCCAGTAGAAAACCAAAATAACTAGTTAAAGTAAGCATGAAAGAGTTAAATTCCATTTATTTTTTTTTACTACACTACATATGTTGGTAAAGCATTTACCTAAGTTATGGAAAATTCATAATTCATCAGTTATTTTAGATAATACTAAAAAACAAGATAGAGTAAGATACAGAAGTGTAAAAGAAAGTGGATTCATCAGATGATACATGAGTCCCTAATTCCGAATCAAGAGATTTGTTGTGGAATTTGTCAATTGAGTAAAGTAATAATATTAAGAACTAGATCATCTAACCCCATTGAATGAAAAAAAGAAATTCAATTTTCAGGGAAATTTTTGAATAAGAGATAAATAAACAATTGAATTTGAAAAAAAAAACTTCTTTCTATTTTGGATAATTTCTTTTTCAATAGGACCCTCTTTTTGGAGTGAACGATCGAATATTCCCCTATTCCTTCTTATTTTAACTGATTGTATTCCATATGGAATAAGAGGAGAACAAAAGCATTCCACGACCTGCCAAGGGGCTGTTAAAAAAAAAAAAAAAAGAAAGCTCTTCCTTGAATTTACTTTATTTTTATTCCTTTTTCGAACTCCAACCAAAGTAGATTCGAAGACGAGTCACTTCAATTATCCTTTTAAGTTCTATTCTATCTTCTGTCTTTCCCTATTTCATCTCGTAAAGTTCCGCGCTCGCAGTTTGGTCAAGAAAGTTAGACCTAATCCAACAAACAATACAAGGATGAATTACGAATTATGAAAGGATAGATTTCACATATACTTGTCCTTGTATTGTGTCAGTATGAGAATATCCTTCCTAAATTATTTATCCAAACCTATTGATCATTAACTTAGATTTTCCCAAGATTTTGGCTGCTATTCCGAATTACTCTATTATTCCGAAGCCAATGAAAAGTAAGTAGAACCTACAAAAATGGGGTTTTCTATTGATGCCTTGAATAACATATAGCTTACCTATAGACAAAAAAAAAATAAAAAAGTAATTATGTTTCGGAACCAGGCAAAACCAGATTGCTGTGCCATAGGAAGGATAGCTATACTAATTCGGTATACTCAAAATACACCTTTGGTACAAAATTGACAATCTCACAAGGATGAAATATCAGTAATTTTCTATTTACTGGTCGATCCCATCTTTTACGGAATCAATTCCTTTTTTGAATGTACAAAAATTTTGGGAGTTCAGCATGTCTGGAAGCACGGGAGAACGTTCTTTTGCTGATATTATTACCAGTATTCGATACTGGGTTATTCATAGCATTACTATACCTTCCCTATTCATTGCGGGTTGGTTATTTGTCAGTACGGGTTTAGCTTATGACGTGTTTGGAAGTCCTAGGCCAAACGAGTATTTCACGGAAAGCCGACAAGGAATTCCGTTAATAACCGACCGTTTTGATTCTTTAGAACAACTCGATGAATTTAGTAGATCCTTTTAGGAGGCCCTCAATGACCATAGATCGAACCTATCCTATTTTTACAGTGCGATGGCTGGCTATTCACGGACTAGCTGTACCTACTGTTTTTTTCTTGGGATCAATATCAGCAATGCAGTTCATCCAACGATAAAACAAATTCCAACTATAGAACTATGACACAATCAAACCCGAATGAACAAAATGTTGAATTGAATCGTACCAGTCTATACTGGGGTTTATTACTCATTTTTGTACTTGCTGTTTTATTTTCCAATTACTTCTTCAATTGAGAGAAAGAAAGAGACTAATAAGAATTCTCTTATCCCATTTGGAAGGATACCATCCTTATAACTACCCATGACTGTTTTTGTCTCTAGCATGACCAATTGATAAAATGTGGAGGAAAGTAGGGGAAATGGCCGATACTACTGGAAGAATTCCTCTTTGGCTGATAGGTACTGTAGCTGGTATTGCTGTGATTGGTTTAGTAGGTGTTTTCTTTTATGGTTCATATTCTGGATTGGGTTCATCTCTATAGTAATCGGAGGGACCAGATTGTAAACATGAAAAAGTAGGAGCTTAGCGGGTCCTTACCCCCCTTTATCTGATTAGAGCGGAAAGGACCCGCGGAATTTTTATTTTACTCTTATAACGCGAATTGAATCTATTCGATTCACTCTTATGAAGCAACAAGAAAAAGAGATCACTCGAGGATCCAATATCTTATTCCACGAAGGAAGTATCCTGAAAATCCTTGATTTAGTTTCGAGTAATAAACTAATAAAACCTTAATCAAAACTATTCAACTAGCCTAAAAATAAAAAAACCTTCAATGGAAGAGTTTACTTTTTTTTTGCAAAATTTCTGTAAATTTGAAGTTGAACTTAATTAAACAAGCCAAGCAATTTGCTCACAATCACAAGAAATTTTTCCCCCGCCATATTTTCTTCCCCTCTGTTTGTCCACTACCTCGGCTAAACCTAAGCAAAAGAAAAAGAGGTCCAAGAGACAGACCCGAATAAAGAAGAAATAGTAATCTTTGACGAATTAGGAAGAAAAAGGATTCTTATTTTGATACAAGAAGAATCGGCACAAGAAAAAGGCTTTTTCTTGTGCCGAATAGACGATTAAGAAGACCTGCAATCCCTCCGAAAAAGAAGAAATTTTAATTTGATTGTTCTCGCCTTTGCCTTGGATTCTCTTCTTTTGCATGGGATATAAATAAGGAATTCCAGACATCTCATAAACAAAAAGCAGTCTAAACAAAAAAAGGATTTCCAAAATAGATCATAGATAATTCTAGCAATTGCCAATAAATCGAGGCTTTTTACCAACTTGATGGTAAGAAATCCCGGGACCTAGAAATTCATTTCGTACAATTGAACCTTTTCAAACTGTTTCTTTTTGAGAACCAAAAAAACTTGTGCCAAAATAACGGATGCGAAGAAGAACAAAAGGCCTTGGACACGTAATGGATCCTGAAGCACGATTTCTGCGTCCCCCTGACCAAAACCTCCCACATTAGGATTGCTTGTTAATGGTTGATCAAGCTTGATGGATTCCCCCTCTGAAACAAGAAGTTCTGGTCCGGGAGGTATAATATCAATCACTTGGCGTCCATCTGATGCATCAACTATGGATATTTCATACCCCCCCTTTTCTTTACGTAGTATTTTTCTTACTATACCTGTTGACGTAGCATTATAGACTGTATTGTTACTCTTGCTACCATCAGGATAGATCTGTCCTCTTCCTCGGTTTCCCCCTACATATATGGGATATTTTAAGAAATGAGCATCTTTCTTCGTAGCAGGATCAGGGGAAAGAATGGGAAAGACAATTTCACTATATTTCTTACCGGGAACAGGGCCTATCACAAGAATGTTTTTTTTATCGGGACGATAACTCTGAAAAGCAAGATTTCCTATCTTTTCTTTTAACTCAGGGGAAATACGATCGGGCGGCGCTAATTCGAATCCCTCGGGCAAAATAAGAACAGCACCTACATTCAACCCTCCCTTTTTTCCATTAGCAAGAACTTGTTTCAATTGCATATCATAAGGAATTCGAAGAACTGCTTCAAATACAGTATCGGGAAGCACAGCTTGGGGAACTTCAATATCGACGGGCTTGCTAGCTAAATGGCAATTGGCACATACAATTCGTCCAGTTGCTTCTCGTGGGTTTTCATAACCCTGCTGCGCAAAAATGGGATATGCATTTGAAATAGATGTCCGAGTTATTACGTATATCATGATCGATACAGAAATCGATCGAGTTATCTGTTCCTTTACCCAAGAAAAAGTATTTCTATTTTCCATGTCCAATCGCAGATCCCAGAATTTCTACAATAAATTAGATAGGTAGCTAAGCTAATCTAGTTCCCTATACACGAATCTGTTGTCATTCTACTGCAACAGTTGTACTGCAATGATGAATACCTTAAAGTAGGTATAAATAGAAAGAATTTTGCTAAAATGGAAAAGGGCTTTCTTTCTAAAAAAAGATGCTTGCTAATTTGATTAATATTAATATCGGGAGATCAAATGAATTTATGCTTCACTAATTGAATGATAAATGACTACAAGCGAAGGAGATAGACGATTTAAACAAAAAAAGACCCAAAATTTCAAACATGTATCTAGAATTACTGGAAAACTACAAACAAAAATAGTGAAAATAAGCTCGTTAGGAGCCCATCCAAAATCGTTGTAGACCCAACGAATTACTAGTTCCCAACCACGGGTGGAGTGAAATCCAACAAAAAAATCAGTAACTAAAAGAATAAAAAAAGCTTTTATTGAGTCATTTAAATTATAGAAGAATTCCTGAACCCAAGAATTCAAAATGACAAGTTCCTCTTTACCCAGAAAAAAAGAACCACTTAGAATAGCCAAACAGATTATATTTGTCGAGAAATGCAAAATGGTATGGAGATGATCCTCATTATTTATTTTGACCCATTGTATTATTTCCTTGTGTATTCCTGTAGGAGGTTTTTGTACATGTGTCTTTAGTTTCCCTTTTATCATCTCGTCCAAGAGAGAAAGTTCTTCTAATTCTATGAATCTTTCTAGAATCCTTTTCTCTTGAATATCAGTTAAGAGAGTTTCGGATTGCCTGGTATTCCACCAATTCTTAATCCAAAGTTCCAGACATTTGTTAAATGAGGAAGAGACCCCCCAAGGCAAAAGTACGATAAATACAAGATATAGTAAAGAAGGCAATGCTTTCTTTTTTTTCATTTTTGATCTGTAAATGGAGTTGTTAATGAATATGCTTCATTCGCTGACTCTATTCCATTCCCTGACTCTATATGATGATATTTCTATTTCATGATATTTCTATTTCTTTGAAGCAAAAACTCTATAGGTTTGATACCCTGTATCTATTCTTCTTTTTTGTATATTAGTTATTAGTGGAATTTCAGTGCATTGGGTTCTTTCTTAGATCTAGATGGAATGAAATAGTGAAATAGAATAAAAAAAAAGCCCTTTCGGATGAAAAAGGAAGAATAGTATGCGATATATCTAACTTGGATAAAAAAAAATTAAAAGCAAATTTCTCTTATCCTCGTTTGTTCCTTCCTTTAGATAAATACTTAAAAATCCCCTTACAATAACAAATCCAATTTAGAAGGGACTTCCTCCCTGTGTTGAGAAAACTTTTCTTCTTCCAATTCTTCTTTTCTTCATTCAACTCAGTTCAAAAAAGATACCTCAAAATACTTCAATTGGTACGCGCAAGAAATAGGCCAATTCGGCAGCTTTTTGTTCAATTTCTCGTGGAGTAAAAAATTTATCATCAGTACGAGTCAAGGGAATGATCCCCTGGCCCCGGATTTCCATATAAAGAATACGACGAGGATAAAGACCCTCTTTAACCTGAATTCTAATTGATTGGATATCCCGCATAAGGAATCGAAGGAAGACGCGACGTTTTATTCCAGGGAATCCCCAACGAAAAATGCACACTATTCCCTCTTTTCTATCGAATCGGTCATAACCACTACCTACATTCCACAAAATAGTACACCACAAGTAGGAGCTAATGAATAGGCCTGCGATTCCGTAGAAAGACATCACGACCCCCTGCGGAAAAAAAAGAATTTCTTGAGATGGAAGTATAGATATAATATTCTTACCAAGATAACTGGAAATCCCAACCGATAAGAATCCTAGTGAACCTAGAAAAAGAATACAGGCCCAGAAAAAATTACCCCTTTTTCGAGAACCTTTTAGAAGTTCTACCCATATGTGTTCTGATCGCCAATTCATATTAGATATACTAAATCCAGCAGCGGTCGATTGAAATTGAGAGAATAAGCTAAATAATTTTGACTTTACTTTTTTTGATTCTGAAATCGCCTTCAGCAACTAGTACTCCTGTGAAATAATAGGTTAGATACATTGACTTTCTATTCAAAAAATATTCGTTGATTCAATTAAAATAAATAAAATAAAACTCGCTATACCTGGCTCTGCATATTCATGCATTTATGCTCGTAGCCTATATCCGCATCCATAACCGTTTTTCATTTGTGTGTAGAAAGTGTGTGTAGAAAAAGCCACATACCCTACCATATTATATTACTTACACTAAAAAATACTAGACAATCTTATTTTTTTGCACATAAAGAAATAAAGAAGTCATTGCAATTGCCGGAAATACTAAGCCTACTAAAGGCACGAAAATAGAAGGTAAGTTTAAATCCGTCATGGAATAGGTGTCTCAATTCAAATTTACTATTTCTATCTAGTCGAAAAATATCTTAAGATTCTTATGATATAATTAAGTATATCTATTATAAGGAATATTGACTATTGTATTGTATTTTTTATTTTTAGTTTGAAAAATATTCTGTAAAAAAAATGAAAGGATAATAAGAAAATTCCAAAAAAGGAGAACTAATTAAAAAGATTTTATTTTGATTTTCCCATCCTCATGGCCTTTCTATCTTTCTAATCTAATTTGAAATTGGATTCAAAAGAAAGCGGTTAGAATTTACTTCCTGCATACATACTTCTCTAGAAGCGCATACAATAATGCGTGGTAAAGGCGGAAAAATAGTATATTCAATCAAAATCAAAGGGCAAATTATCTTACCTACTATAGATCCCCTACTACCCTCTTAGACTTTAAAAGGCGATATACCACCCAAAGAAAGGGTATGAAAATGCCGGGTGGAGTTAGCTTTTCGACGAAGACCTGTCCCGTGCAGCGAAGCCCTGTTAGTAAGACCCCCCGCAATAATGGATTATAGAAGAATATTATTCCAAATACTCCTCTGGACGCATATAGTAGCATTGCGATTCCGAATCTTTTTTATTTATGAATATGAACAGAAAAAATTCATTGTATCGTTGGGTCGGAGCGGAGGTTTGGTCCAGAAAAATTAGAAACAAAACGTCTACTCTACCGCATTGAAGTCTATAGCGCTGTATTTCCACGAAAGTATAATTCTTACCATCAGGATACGATCCTTTCTTTTGAACTAAACGTCTCTACGATGGGTCCAGGTTCTATGTCCAATCCCAAATCAAGGATTTCTCGCTCTTGATCGGAGTCATAAACTAAAAAAAAACTACCTTTTTATCCTTTTTCTCAAGGTTATAGAAAACTTCCTTATCTAGTTCTAGCATTTTGAAAAAAAAAAAATGCTTCTTTTTTTACACACAGTTCGAGTCACTTGTTGACTCACGATTACGCCTGTTAAAAGTTTCAAACGTCCTCTTTTTTGAAATTGAAAGAGAGTCCTATAAAAAGGTCTAACTTCCAAACTATGTCTTTTTTCATTCATTCTCCTTTAGTTTTTTTCTCTATCTAGAAGTGGAATAGAATAACCCGGTTGAAGGGTAATGATCATACGTCTGTAATGCATTGTATGGCCCAGAATAGGTCCTATTCTTCTACCTTTTCCAGGTAGTCGATGGCTATTCACAGCTACCACCTTAACACCAAAGAAGAGTTCGACCCAATGCTTTATTTCTGTCTTAGTGAATCCCGATTCGACATTAAAAGTATATTGATTCTTTCCCAATAAACGAAGACTTTTTTCTGTAAATACTGCGTATTTGATTCCATTATCATTATCATATGATAATACTATATTTTATTATTTTATTATTTTATTTGTATTTCTTTATTGTATTATACCTTAATATATATATTCTAGATATATAGAATAGACGAATCTCAATTTGTCAAGTCTCATGATCATATCATGATCTATTTTTATTCGGCTCAATCTTTTTTTTCTAAAAAAGATTGAGCCGAGTTTAATTGCAATCAATTAGAAGAATAAAGAAGAATTACTGCATTTCATAACTGATTTTTTTCTCTTTTTATTTCGTTTCTTTTTTATTTATACCTTCTTTATCTTTAGTTTTATCTAGTTAATCAATAGTATCTACCGGCTCGAACTCGAATTTGATCGCCTTCCATACTTCACAAGCTGCGGCTAGTTCAGGACTCCATTTGCAAGCTGCTCGGATAATTTCATTACCTTCGCGAGCAAGATCGCGCCCTTCGTTACGAGCTTGTACACAGGCTTCTAAAGCCACTCGATTAGCTGCTGCACCAGGTGCATTTCCCCAAGGATGTCCTAAAGTTCCTCCACCAAATTGTAATACAGAATCGTCCCCAAAGATTTCGGTCAGAGCTGGCATATGCCAAACATGAATACCACCTGAAGCTACCGGTATAACACCTGGCATGGATACCCAGTCCTGAGTGAAAAAGATACCGCGAGCACGATCTTTTTCAATAAAATCATCGCGCAATAAATCAACAAAACCTAAAGTCATTTCGCGTTCCCCTTCTAACTTACCTACTACTGTACCGGAGTGGATATGATCTCCCCCAGACATACGCAATGCTTTAGCTAATACACGGAAATGCATACCATGATTTTTCTGTCTATCAATAACTGCATGCATTGCACGGTGAATGTGAAGAAGTAGGCCATTGTCGCGGCAATAATGAGCCAAAGTAGTATTTGCGGTGAATCCCCCAGTTAAGTAGTCATGCATTACAATAGGAACCCCTAATTCTCTTGCAAATACAGCTCTCTTAATCATTTCTTCACATGTACCCGCAGTCGCATTCAAGTAATGCCCCTTGATTTCACCGGTTTCGGCCTGTGATTTATAAATAGCTTCGGCACAAAAGACAAAACGGTCTCTCCAGCGCATAAATGGTTGTGAGTTTACGTTTTCATCATCTTTGGTAAAATCAAGTCCACCACGTAGACACTCATAACACGCTCTACCATAATTTTTTGCGGATAATCCCAATTTTGGTTTAATAGTACATCCCAATAAAGGACGACCGTACTTGTTCAACTTATCTCTTTCAACTTGGATACCATGAGGCGGGCCTTGGAAAGTTTTTGAATAAGTAGGGGGAATTCGTAGATCCTCCAAACGTAGAGCACGTAGGGCTTTGAAACCAAATACGTTACCTACAATGGAAGTAAACATGTTAGTAACGGAACCCTCTTCAAATAGGTCTAATGGATAAGCTACATAACAGATCCATTGGTTGTCTTCCCCAGCAACAGGCTCGATGTGATAGCATCGTCCTTTGTAACGATCAAGACTGGTAAGTCCATCAGTCCAAACAGTTGTCCATGTACCAGTAGAAGATTCGGCAGCTACTGCAGCCCCTGCTTCTTCGGGCGGAACCCCAGGCTGAGGACTTACTCGGAATGCTGCCAAGATATCAGTATCCTTAGTTTCATACTCTGGGGTGTAGTAAGTCAATTTATAATCTTTAACACCAGCTTGAAATCCAACACCTGCTTTAGTTTCTGTTTGTGGTGACATAAGTCCCTCCCTATAACTCTTGAATTAAGAATTCTCACAATAACAGGGTCTACTCGATGTTAATTAGGCGTAAATGAAACTTTAGCAAAAATCTCGTAAAACAAAAAGGATATTCAATTAATATAATATCAACTCATTAAAGAAAATTGAGGGCATGCTTAGGTTAATGAATATGTTTCATTCATATATAATGCGTACACCCTGTGTATGTTCTATCCTATAGGAATTCCAATATAGGAATTCGATAGGAATTGAGTTGTTGTTATGGTAAGTTAACACGGTTCGTTATTAAACCATGGATTTGATTTACCAAATCCATAATTATTGTATACTCTTTGATAGATATAGCGCAACCCAAATTAATTCCTAATCCTTATTTTACAAGTTCTTAATAGTTCTCTTTTCTTATTTTGAATGCAAATACCTAACTAAATACTAATAAAATTCTTTGTTGACAGCAATCTATGCTTCACAGTAGTATATATTTTGTATATCGAAGTCCTAGATAGGAAAGTAGAGTAGGCACAGATCCTCCACAAAAGGCAAAATGTATATGAAAAAAAAGATTGATTGAACTTTCCAATGGACTCATTCCATGAGTAAACGATTGAATGGGATTCGCTTGGGCAACGAAATCAAGTCCTGGTCCCCTTTTCTCTCTTATTGAATTAACTAATTCATTTCCTTTTTACTTTTGGATTTTTTTTGATTTGATTTGGCATTATTCAACAATAAAAAAAGAAAAATTTCGACAAATTCCTTTTTTTTAATTATGTGATAATTATGAGAACCAATCCTACTACTTCTCCTCCCGGGGTTTCCACAATTGAAGAAAAAAGTACAGGTCGTATCGATCAAATTATTGGACCCGTGCTGGATGTCACTTTTCCCCCAGGCAAGTTACCTTATATTTATAACGCTTTGGTAGTCCAGAGTAGAGACACTGCCGATAAGCAAATTAATGTGACTTGTGAGGTACAACAATTATTAGGAAATAATCGAGTTAGAGCTGTAGCTATGAGTGCTACGGACGGGTTGATGAGAGGAATGGAAGTGATTGACACGGGAGCTCCTCTCAGTGTTCCGGTCGGTGGAGCTACTCTCGGACGAATTTTCAACGTTCTTGGGGAGCCTGTTGACAATTTGGGTCCTGTAGATAGTAGTGCAACGTTCCCTATTCATAGATCTGCGCCTGCCTTTATCGAGTTAGATACGAAATTATCCATCTTTGAAACAGGTATTAAGGTCGTCGATCTTTTAGCTCCTTATCGACGTGGAGGAAAAATAGGACTATTTGGGGGGGCTGGAGTAGGTAAAACAGTACTGATCATGGAATTAATCAATAACATTGCTAAAGCTCATGGGGGCGTATCCGTATTCGGTGGAGTAGGGGAACGGACTCGTGAAGGAAATGATCTTTATATGGAAATGAAGGAATCCGGAGTAATTAATGAAAAAAATATTGAGGAATCAAAGGTAGCTCTAGTCTATGCCAAATGAATGAACCACCGGGAGCTCGTATGAGAGTTGGTTTAACTGCCCTAACTATGGCGGAATATTTCCGAGATGTTAATAAGCAAGACGTGCTTTTATTTATCGATAATATCTTTCGTTTTGTTCAAGCAGGATCAGAGGTATCCGCTTTATTAGGGAGAATGCCCTCCGCAGTGGGTTATCAACCTACTCTTAGTACAGAAATGGGTTCTTTGCAAGAAAGAATTGCTTCTACTAAAAAGGGATCTATAACTTCGATTCAAGCAGTTTATGTACCTGCAGACGATTTGACCGACCCTGCCCCTGCCACAACATTTGCACATTTGGATGCTACTACCGTACTTTCCAGAGGATTAGCTTCCAAGGGTATTTATCCAGCAGTAGATCCTTTAGATTCAACCTCGACTATGTTACAGCCTCGGATCGTTGGCAACGAACATTATGAAACTGCGCAAAGAGTTAAGGAAACTTTACAACGTTACAAAGAACTTCAGGACATTATCGCAATTCTTGGCTTGGATGAATTATCGGAAGAGGATCGTTTAACTGTAGCAAGAGCAAGAAAAATTGAGCGTTTCTTATCACAACCGTTCTTTGTGGCAGAAGTTTTTACTGGTTCTCCAGGAAAGTATGTTGCTCTTGCGGAAACTATTAGGGATTTCAACTAATCCTTTCCGGAGAATTAGACGGCCTACCTGAACAGGCTTTTTATTTGGTGGGTAACATCGATGAAGCTAGCACGAAAGCTATAACCTTAGAAGAGGAGAACAAATCGAAGAAATGAAATTAAATCTTTATGTACTGACTCCTAAGCGAATTATTTGGGATTGTGAAGTGAAAGAAATCATTTTATCCACTAATAGTGGCCAAATTGGCGTATTACCAAACCACGCCCCCATTAACACAGCAGTAGATATGGGTCCTTTGAGAATACGCCTCCTCAACGACCAATGGTTAACAGCGATTCTGTGGAGCGGTTTTGCGAGAATAGTTAATAATGAGATCATCATTTTAGGAAATGATGCGGAACTGGGTAGTGATATTGATCCGGAAGAAGCTCAAAAGGCACTTGAAATAGCCGAAGCTAACTTGAGTAAAGCTGAGGGGTACGAAAGATTTGGTTGAAGCGAAGCTCGCTCTCAGACGAGCTAGGATACGAATCGAGGCTGTCAATTGGATTCCCCCATCCAATTGAAGACAATCCAGTGGTTTATAGTTGATACAAAGAAAAAGGGAAGAGGGGTAGAAAAAGTTATTAGATAGCGAAGCGAAGTAAGTCCAATGCTATCTAGTAATTTTTCTACCTACTTACCTACTATTGGATTTGAACCAATGACTCCCGCCGTATGAAAGCAATACTCTAACCACTGAGTTAAGTAGGCAATTTATCACCACAAAGGAAGACCCATTACTTCGATCGATTATATATTGAATCCCTTTTCTAAGCAATACCGCTCTGTTATTGGTCTGTTATATACTAAATACTAAACTAAATACTAAACAGATACAGATCAAAGGGGTATCCTCTGGCATTAGAAAATATTCATCTTGACAAGAAATTATCTATATGTTAAGATATCTCTGATAAGGGCTATAGCTCAGTTCGGTAGAGCAACTCGTTTACACGTGCGCCAATGCTTTTCAAAGGAGCTTATTATGCAATGAACATAATCGATCTTATTGCAAAATCAATGTCTTACTTCATAGATTCGAGAGAATAGGAGAACAGTAGCCTGACAAACAGTCGGTTCAGTCCGATTCAGGTGCCAATTCAGGTGCCTAATCAAATAGAACCCTTATGGATTTGCTAGTTGATAAGGTAAATATCCAGCCCACTAAATGCTAGGCGTAATGAGGATAAGGGCCTCCAAAAAACTTCTTTTCGTTCTATGAACTTTAAGGTGTATGAAGTCTCATAGTTAACTCTTGCAGTGGAACGATAGAGACTCCATTTCACTTAGGTTGATTTAATTTAGACCGGAGGCAGACCTAAGTCAAGGTAATCCTCCTTTGAAACACTTTGGTATTGCTCCTAGATAGATCATAATACAAAAAATCAATCAGAGCACAGGGAGCCATCTCATTATCTTTCCGTAAAGAAAAACTATGGTGGACTAACTGATCTTTAAATCAGTTTATGAAAGAGCCCAATGCAAAAAAATGCATGTTGGGTCTTTGAAACAGTTCAAATCATTTCGATAATAATCCGTTTGATCTGTTTTACCGAGAAGGTCTACGGTTCGAATCCGTATAGCCCTAATATGCCCTTTTTTAGATTTTAGGATCTCTATCCTATGTTTTCTTTAGTTTAGTATAGTTTTCATTTTCTCATTAGTATTTGTTTATAGACTGGATAGGCGCCTGCGACATAGAATAGAGATAAAAGCATTACCAAAGGCTCATTCATCGAAATCAAAATCATACAGACAGGAAAAGAAAAACGAATTTCTATCAAATCAATAGAAGAAAGGATCCTTTCCCTGATTTGAATCCCGTCCTCCTTCAAATAGGATATCTCTAGACTTCCCTATAATAACTGCAATGATTTTATCCATTTTGCGAATTCCTACTTTGTTTTAAGTATATTTATTACTTTGTTTATAGATACATTATGTAAATTGATCAACTTTAAATAGAAAAAATAAAGTAAAGAGTAAATAAGAAAACAGAATATTCTGTCTCATAGTTCTGAAATAGAGTTCTTTATTTTTATTTTATAGTATTACTTCTCATTAATTATACTGCATAGATTAGTCCTACTATCTTAATTAGGTTCTAATTTAGTAGTATTCTCATTTTTATTTAATAGTCTCTTATTATTTTATTATTAAATATTAAATAAAGGATAGAGCTATTCTTTTTTCTAGAGATTCTAGAGAAAGCGAGACAAAGTGAAACGAGAAAGTTTTCTTTATATAAGAATTAGATCTACATACACCATATCTAAATAGAATGGAAATCCAAAAGAAAGGGAGTTGGGATTCCATTGGATGAATCTTTAAAGAAGATGCAGCACAGAGGAAACAAAGGCTAAACTTAAACTAAGCGCTTTTGTTTGAACAAAAAAGATTCTTGTTTCACCGAGGAAAAGAGAGAAGTTCTGGATAAATTGACAATGCTGAATTGAATTGACTAATTTAAGTTCCGCCTATTCCACATTAATGGGAGTACATTATGTTTCTGCTTCACGAATATGATATTTTTTGGACATTTCTAATAATAGCAAGCCTTATTCCTATTTTGGCATTTTCGATTTCAGGACTTTTAGCCCCGGTTAGTGAAGGACCAGAGAAGCTTTCTAGTTATGAATCGGGTATAGAACCCATGGAGGGGCTTGGGTACAATTCCGAATACGCTATTATATGTTTGCGCTCGTTTTTGTTGTTTTTGATGTGGAAACCGTCTTTCTATACCCTTGGGCAATGAGTTTCGACGTATTGGGTGTATCCGTTTTTATCGAAGCTTTGATTTTCGTGCTTATCTTAGTTGTTGGTTTAGTTTATGCATGGCGAAAAGGAGCCTTGGAATGGTCTTAACTGAATATTTAGACAAAAAAAAAGAAGGAAAAGATTCTATTGAGACAGTTATGAATTTGATTGAGTTTCCCTTACTTGACCAAACAAGTTCCAATTCTGTTATTTCAACTACACCAAATGATCTTTCGAATTGGTCAAGACTCTCCAGTTTATGGCCCCTTCTATACGGTACCAGTTGTTGTTTCATTGAATTTGCTTCATTAATAGGCTCACGATTCGACTTTGATCGTTATGGATTGGTACCAAGATCAAGTCCTAGGCAAGCAGACCTAATTTTAACAGCCGGTACGGTAACAATGAAAATGGCTCCCTCTTTAGTGAGATTATACGAGCAAATGCCTGAACCAAAATACGTCATTGCTATGGGAGCCTGTACTATTACAGGGGGAATGTTCAGTACGGATTCCTATAGTACTGTTCGGGGAGTTGATAAGTTAATTCCTGTGGATGTCTACTTGCCGGGCTGCCCACCTAAACCGAGGCAGTTATAGATGCCCTAACAAAACTTCGTAAGAAGATATCGCGAGAAATAGTTGAGGATCAAACTCTATCTCAAAATAAAAATAGATGTTTTACTACCAGTCACAAGCTTTATGTTAGGCGCAGTACTCATACAGGAACTTATGAGCAAGAATTGCTCTATCAATCACCATCTACATTAGATATATCTTCTGAAACTTTTTTCAAATCCAAAAGTTCAGTACCTTCCTACAAATTAGTGAATTAGGAGAGGGGCTCTTTTGTGTAGAAAAATAAAAAGCAGGGCAATCTTTCAAACTTGCATCCGAAATGTGAAATATTTATACAAAGAGGGAGAGATGAAGACAATGCAGCAGGGTTGGTTATCTAATTGGCTAGTCAAACATGAGGTGGTTCATAGATCTTTGGGCTTTGATCACCGAGGAATAGAGACTTTACAAATAAAAGCAGGGGATTGGATTCCATTGCTGTCATTTTATATGTATATGGTTACAATTATTTACGCTCCCAATGTGCTTATGATGTAGCACCCGGTGGATCTTTAGCTAGCGTGTATCATCTTACGAGAATACAATATGGTATAGATAATCCAGAAGAAGTCTGCATAAAAGTCTTTGCCCAAAAGGATAATCCTAGAATTCCGTCTGTCTTCTGGATTTGGAGAAGTGCCGATTTTCAAGAACGCGAATCTTATGATATGGTGGGAATCTCTTATGATAATCATCCGCGCCTTAAACGTATCCTAATGCCTGAAAGTTGGATAGGCTGGCCCTTACGTAAGGATTATATAACCCCCAATTTTTATGAAATACAAGATGCTCATTGAATGATAAGAAATTCATGCTCACTTATACAACACAACTCCAGATTTTATTCAAGTCAAGGAATATTTTTAGGTTCTTTTCCTAGATGAAACGGAATACCTATTTATAATTAATTCCTAATTATACAAAAGCATTCCAGATAGACTGAGCAAAAAAAAGGGTTTCATTTGGATTCCCCTATTTTGAAAATCGCATATTAATTTCCTTCATATGAACAGAAAAATAGGATGACTCAAAGAAGTTCTCTACCAGGAACTTTGTACCGCGCACATTACTTAGCACAACTAGGAAATAAGATAAGATAAAGATAAGCAAGACTAAAAAAATATTCGTCGGAATAGCGGAATACAAAATTAAGAAACGCAAAAAAATAAAGGGGAATCTCACCCCCTTCTTTATCATAAAGAAAAGATATATTTTAAAACTTCTTTAAAAAGAAAAAGAAGTGCCTCTATATTTATATTATAGATTTATCCACTTAGATGAATAAATATTATTAATGAATATGTATCACAATCCATCTCGAGGTATTTGGATCAATACCTATTCGGTGGATCTTTTTTTTTTTTTTCTCTGCCAGGAACCAGATTTGAACTGGTGACACGAGGATTTTCAGTCCTCTGCTCTACCAACTGAGCTATCCTGACCTTTTCTTGTGCATCATCCTAGTAGAGTATTTGTATCTATGTCAATTAAAAGGACTAAAATTAATTAAAGTATTTCAAATTTTAAATTTGAAAATGGGGGGGGTTAGTCCTATGCATTGTGCATGGTTTACTTAAATAAAACTTAAAAATAGAGTGAATAACCAAGATTTCTTGCCGATACTCTAATAAAAAAGAAATCTATTCAATGAATAGGATAAGATCCATTGAGTTCTCTTCGCATTCCTTTGTGAAAGAGTAGAATGAGAAAGCTAATGAATCTTAAACCCATTGCATTGATAAAAAGAAAAAAAAGTGCATTGATAAAAAGAAAAAAAAAAAAGAGGATAAATAATAATAATATAGTATAGTTAGGGAATAAAAGAGGATTTGGGGATAGAGGGACTTGAACCCTCACAACTTATAAAGTCGACGGATTTTCTTTTACTAGAAATTTCATTGTTGTCAGTATTGACATGTAGAATGGGACTCTCTCTTTGTCCTCGTCCGATTAATCCACTTTTTTAAAGATCTCGAAAACTTTGAATTTTAATTGAAGAATTTGATTATTCAATATTCGATTGGAGTGGATTCACAATAATGAAAAAAAAAAATTATGATATGAGTTTTTTATTTCATAATCATTATCATTTCTAATTTCATTTTTAAAAAAGATAAAGAACCTATATTATAATTAGAATATAATATGAGTTCTGTGATTAATCGTTTGCTATGTCAGTATCTATACGTGTTTATTAAATGTATAAGGTATAAAACCCCTCTTTCTCTAATTTAGAACTAGAAGGAATTCCACTAACAACACAACGTAATTAACTCGATTCGTTAGAACAGCTTCCATTGAGTCTCTGCACCTATCCTTTTCTTTGTATTCTAGTTCGAGAACCCCTTGTTTTCTCAAAACACGGATTTGGCTCAGGATTGCCCTTTTTTAATTCCAGGTTTCTCTGAATTTGGAAGTTACCACTTAGCAGGTTTCCATACCAAGGCTCAATACAATCAAGTCCGTAGCGTCTACCGATTTCGCCATATCCCCATTTCCCTCTTCTTTGAGACCAGGATTCCTTGTGTAATTTCATCCATCTCTTAGTTTTTTTTTTGAATCATTGAGTTCATCACTCAACGTAGTCTAGCAGTTCAGTTCGACTCTATTTGAGAGACCTCGCTTGCTTATTGCAATTCAGAATTGAATTGATTCTATCCTTGATGTATTTGCAATTCAATCCGAATCAATATATCCAAAAGTTTTTATCTCCCCACCTCCCGTCTTACTTTTTTATAGTATTCAAAATTATACTATAACGCTTGATATTTATTCTTTTTTTCTAATCAGAATTAGCAATTTTATTTACTCTGACTCTATGTTCCCCTTAGTGAAATATTAATCCTCAAATTATTAACAAATAATAAAGTCTATAATGATCGAATGAAAATACCAATAAATTCTATAATTTTATTTTTTAATATCCTATAGTTAAGCATATCAAGCTAACTTTATCTTTAAGAAGTTTTAGTATTTTTTTATTTTTATAAGTATAACTTCAAATTTAGAACTAGTTAATAGCTAAGATTAATAACTAATATCTGAGATTTTACGGATTTCCTATACTATACCTATTTCTATTTGTTACACTATTTCCGTTATGTAAGCCCACTTAGCTCAGAGGTTAGAGCATCGCATTTGTAATGCGAGGGTCATCGGTTCAAATCCGATAGTCGGCTTTTTTTTTCTCTATCGATGTTCTACGAACAAGAATCTCTTTTTTTCCGAATTAAATGGAGAATCCAGGATCTTTTATGTTTTTTACCTTACAATTTTGCTAGATACAAAACAATAAAATAAATAATATATATACAAAAAAAAAAGATTTTGATGAAATTCCATTTTTTGGGGTACTTTAGTTGATTTTACTCTGTTTATCCTGTAGTTTAATTCAGTTTTAATTTCGATGTATTCTGTAATGTAAATACAATGAAATTAATTGTGTAAAATGAAATTTCAATAAAATAAAAAAAGGAGTCTTCATGTCCCGTTATCGAGGACCTCGTTTAAAAAAAATACGCCGTCTGGGAGCTTTACCAGGACTCACTAGAAAAACACCTAAATCCGGAAGTAATCTTAAAAAAAAAATTCAATTCTGGGAAAAAGGAGCAATATCGTATTCGTCTT
>NW_028259461.1:9303838-9321088 GCF_056163025.1 Triticum urartu | reverse complement strand
AAAAGTTACGACTCTTTGCTGCTTACTTCTATCAAGCCATAGGGAAAGTCTATGATGAATTTGGAAACTCATCTCACTCTTACTCTATGGCTCGGACTTAATGGGGGAAGAAAACATCTTCCATAATTTCTTTTTTGTTCAATTCTGGACAAAAAAGAAAAGGAAAAAAGGAATTTATAGGGACAGTGTTACCCCCTATATCCCCTAGTTTATATTGTAGGAATAATAAAACAATTTAGCAGTCTGACACACTTACGTCCTTGCAAAGTAAATAATTATTATTGTAGTCGTAACCGTAGAATAGGATCCTAATCAAAATAAATACATTTGGTTCAGGCGCTATTAGCATGGTAAGAAAAGATTTTTTTTACAGACCAGAGGGGCTATCTAAATCCTAAAGTAAAGGCGAGCGATCGAAGTAGAAGTACCAACGGCTCAGTGTCATGAACCTTCTCCATCTGATTCAATAAGGGGGAATTAGCCTTCTTGTCAAATGGCTATCCTTGACAAAGGGTACCATTTATACCATAATCTACAATGTAGCGGGTATAGTTTAGTGGTAAAAGTGTGATTCGTTCTATTAATAACTGAATTTGAAATGATATACTTAAGGCATCCTTAAGTTTTTTATTTTTATATTCCGATGAAAACTTTAGTTCTTATAAAGGATTAAATCCTTTTCCTCTCAATAGCATATTGAGGAAGAATATACATTCTGGCGATTTGTATCCAAAGACTAATTTAAATTGCATCCAAAATAAAAATAGGATTATGAGTACAGAGTCGCGAAGCATAATTTTGCATTGGATTAAGTATTCCAATTTTGAAAATATGAGTAAAGGATCTATGGATGAAGATACAAAAAAGTTGATTTCCAATCGTAACTAATCTTCTTAAAATAAGGAATAAGGAAGCCAAATAGCTAAAAAACGATAGTTTTGGTTTACTAGAACCATCCGCATATTGTTTCAGCTCGGTGGAAACCCAATTCTTTTCCTCAGGATCTCTTGAATGAAATTAGGGAACGAAGTAAGTAGATTAGATGAATTTAGATAGAATTTCTATCTCCTACTCTATAAGGATCATCTAGAAAGCGGAGAGCTTTGGTTCCATTCAAATAGAAAAGCTGACATAGATGTTAAGTGGTGAGAATATCCATAAAGGAGCCGAATGAAATCAAAATTTCATGTTCGGTTTTGAATTAGAGACGTTAAAATAATCAACCAACGTCGACTATAACCCCTAGCCTTCCAAGCTAACGATGCGGGTTCGATTCCCGCTACCCGCTCCATTCTGTATAAAAGGAGTATTCTATTTGTCTAGACATGTTAGAGGCTTGTATTCAAGCCTTTTTTGTCCACCAGTTTCTGGTACTCCAGAGCGGAGTAGAGCAGTTTGGTAGCTCACGAGGCTCATAACCTTGAGGTCACGGGTTCGATTCCCGTCTCCGCACTTAGCAGTCTGTATAAAAGGACTATTCTATTTCTCTAGATATGTATGGTAGAGGGGCGTATCCAACCCTTTTTTATTCATTAGTTCCCGGCCCTAGAGGGCAAAATTGAGCAGTTTGCGAAGTCACTTGCCTTCAAAAAAAGAAGGCGCAAGGCCTCTCCCTACCCTGCAGAAAATAAAAATGAAACGAAAGGGACAGTCTACCTCTCCCTTCCCTTTAAAAAAGTTTGCCCGTTGTTTGTCTCAGTTAATACCCAATTTTTGGAGCTCTGTTGGCGAGTTCTATTTCTGCCTCTGGAGCGCCCTCTTTTTTTGAGTGGGATGCAAAGGAAGGGTAAGTAAGGGATACGGCACTAGACTAACACCTAATTAATACTTAATTTAATATAAGTAGTTAAACAGTTAACTAGACTAAACTTTTTATCATAGTACTTTGATAAATTAAGCGGGCGAGCGGCGGGAATCGAACCCGTATCTTCTCCTTGGCAAGGAGATATTTTACCATTGAACTACGCTCGCTACGGTATATATTTTATAGCGTATATCCGCCTGGGTCGACCTTCTATGTCTGGGTCGACCGTTTCATTTCATTTTCTATTATATTAGAGTTTTCCTTTTTTTATTATCTGTCAATGAATATTCTAATGGGAATGGAATTTCATAATACTGAAAGAGAAGAGCTAGCAATTCGGAACGCAAATTGCGTTTTAATACGTCTCACTATTCTAATTTTTTAGAAGAAATGGCCTTTATTATTTCTTTTTTATGGGGTTAATAAATATTAACCAAATTTCATTTAAGAAATGAGAGAATTCAGAATAGCTACGAGAAAGACTAGTCCAATCCATAATGATGTACCGGAAAATACAACATTTTTATTATTTGACCAACCATCAGGAGAAGCAAATACAAGGGGTACACTAATTACTAAGACTGAGGAAGTCGCAATTAATGCAAAAACAGCTAATTGGAAAGCAATAGTCATATTTCTAATCCTCCAAGCTACCATCAAATAAAGTTGACTACATATTTGATCCCTCACTTAAACCAAAATTGTAAAAAAATACAAGAAGTAGGAGGGGTTTAATCATGAATCCATTGATTCTTCTCTTTAATTCAAATTTATTACTTAAACCGCTTTTTTATTTGGATATGGGGGTGAGAAGAGATTATTTACTCTTTATTTCACAAGCGGGTATAGCGGATCCTGTATCCGTGTATACAGTATACAGAGATATATCGAAAAGGAACTTGTATCTGATATCTTTCTAGAGGCTAATAAATCTTTTTATTTTTTATATGGCTATGTTCTATTTGTAGGAGTAAAATAAGGATTAGGCTGTGGAGAGATGGCTGAGTGGTTGATAGCTCCGGTCTTGAAAACCGGTATAGTTCTAGGAACTATCGAGGGTTCGAATCCCTCTCTCTCCTTTTGCTTATTGAATACGTTTGTTTCTTTCATTTTTATTTATTTTTTTTTTCTGTCCCTTATCTTTCTTTCATAAAAAGGAATGAATGGCTCGGCTAGATGGAATAACCGAGCCAGAACAGAAAAAAAGTAGAACAGGTATAAATAAGAAAATCTTAGTTAAGAGGGTTCATGTAAAGAACAGGTTCCAAATCACGATCGATTCCCTTTTCAAAACCTGCTGCAGCAGCTCGGGCTCTTCCTGCATGCCATAAATGGCCCACAAAAAAGAAGAATCCTAGAACAAAATGAGAAGTTGATAACCAACTTCTAGGAGAGACATAATTAACTGCATTGATCTCGGTAGCTACGCCACCCACGGAATTTAAAGAGCCTAAAGGAGCGTGGGTCATATATTCTGCTGAGCGTCGTTCTTGCCAAGGTTGTATGTCTTTTTTCAACCTACTCAAGTCCAAACCGTTGGGGCCCCTTAGAGGTTCTAACCATGGAGCACGAAGGTCCCAAAAACGCATAGTTTCCCCTCCAAAGATAACCTCCCCAGTTGGGGAACGCATTAGATATTTACCTAAACCTGTGGGTCCTTGAGCGGATCCCACATTAGCTCCAAGACGCTGGTCTCTAACTAGAAAAGTAAATGCTTGAGCTTGAGAAGCTTCTGGCCCGGTGGGTCCATAAAACTCACTCGGATAAGCTGTATTATTGAACCATACAAAACAACAAGCGATAAAACCAAAGACAGATAAAGCAGCTAAACTATAAGACAAGTAAGCTTCTCCAGACCATACAAATGCACGGCGAGCCCATGCGAAGGGTTTGGTTAAAATATGCCAAATTCCGCCAAATACACAAATAAAACCCAACCATACATGCCCACCAATTATATCTTCTAAATCATCTACACTAACAATCCACCCTTCTCCACCAAAAGGAGATTTTAGTAAATAACCAAATATAACACTGGGACTAAGGGTCAAATTGGTAATTTTTCTTACATCTCCCCCCCCAGGGGCCCAGGTATCATATACACCGCCAAAATAAAGAGCCTTGAGTACTAGAAGAAAAGCACCTAGACCTAACAAAATTAAGTGAATACCCAAAATTGTAGTCATTTTATTTCTATCTTTCCAGACATAACCAAAGAATGGAAAAGATTCCTCAAGAGTCTCGGGTCCCAGAAGCGCGTGATAAATGCCACCGAAGCCTAAGACTGCGGAGGAAATTAGGTGAAGTACGCCAGATACAAAGTACGGAAAAGTATCTAGAACTTCCCCCCCTGGCCCTACTCCCCAACCTAGAGTAGCTAAGTGTGGAAGTAAAATCAACCCTTGTTCATACATGGGCTTTTCTGGTACGAAATGGGCCACTTCAAATAGGTTCATTGCTCCGGCCCAGAATACGATTAATCCGGCATGAGCTACATGAGCTCCAAGCAGTTTACCGGACAAATTGATAAGTCTGGCATTCCCAGCCCACCAAGCAAAGCCGGTGGTTTCTTGGTCACGACCAGCTAAAACGAAAGTTCCATTAAAGAGCGTTTCCACGTGGTAGAACCTCCTCAGGGAATATAAGATTTTCATGAGGCTGATCCTGAGCTGCCATCCACGCACGAATACCCTCGTTTAAAAGAATATTTTTGGTGTAGAAAGTCTCAAATTCAGGATCTTCCGCTGCACGGATTTCCTGGGAAACAAAGTCATAGGCACGTAAGTTCAGAGCCAAGCCAACTACGCCAATAGCACTCATCCATAAACCGGTGACGGGTACAAATAGCATAAAGAAATGTAACCAACGTTTATTGGAAAAAGCAACACCAAAGATTTGGGACCAAAAGCGGTTAGCAGTGACCATTGAATAAGTTTCTTCAGCTTGAGTTGGGTTAAAAGCACGGAAGGTATTTGCACCATCACCGTCCTCAAATAGAGTGTTTTCTACGGTCGCTCCATGAATAGCGCATAGCAGAGCCGCACCTAATACTCCGGCAACTCCCATCATATGAAATGGGTTCAACGTCCAATTATGAAATCCTTGGAAGAAAAGGATGAATCGAAATATCGCTGCTACGCCAAAACTCGGCGCAAAGAACCAACCAGATTGCCCCAGTGGATAAATAAGGAATACAGAAACAAAAACAGCAATTGGACCAGAGAATGAGATTGCATTATAAGGCCGCAATTGAACAGACCGAGCAAGTTCAAATTGGCGTAACATGAAACCTATTAGTGCAAAAGCCCCGTGGAGAGCTACAAAAGTCCATAGACCGCCTAATTGACACCAACGAGTAAAATCTCCTTGTGCTTCGGGCCCCCATAGTAGCAACAAAGAGTGTGCTAAACTATTGGCAGGGGTAGAAACTGCTGCGGTTAAGAAATTACAACCTTCCAAATAGGAACTAGCCAATCCATGGGTATACCAAGAAGTTACAAAAGTTGTCCCTGTAAACCAACCCCCTAAAGCGAAATAAGCACAAGGAAAGAGCAATAGGCCAGACCATCCTACAAAAACGAAACGGTCCCTTCGTAACCAGTCATCCATAGTATCAAATAGATCATTTTCTTCTTTAGGAATTCTACCAAGGGCTATAGTCATAGTGATCCTCCTATTCAATTACTTCAACCATTTCCGAGCACCTCATATCACTTTCCAAGGCATATGATAGTTTTATTATCTGTGGACGATTTCTTTCTCGTTCAATGCCCTTTTTCAATGGTCTCGAAGAGAGAAATTTCCCATTTTTATCTATGGAGTCACAGTCACAACCGAGGTCGTGGTAAATCCATGAATTTGATTCGATTTGTTTTTCTTATACTATTTATTTGTTTTTCTTATACTATAGAAATAGAAATAAATTGTTTTTCTTATACTATAGAAAGAAATAAACCTTTGAATTCAGCATTATTCCAAGACTCCTATTTCAAAGTCTATCTTTTAAGGGAAAAATGCAAATAAAAGTAACCCTTCTTTTCCCATTCCCTCTCTATTGCATGGGTGGAAGAACTAAAATAATAGAGGATTCTGAAAAAAAAAAATGGACCTTCGAAATCCAATTTTATGTGTAGCGCAAAGGAGTTGCGATTTCTTCTTATTCCTATAGAACATCTAGTAACAAGAATATGAAATCGTAAATAGCGAAAAATTCTTGTCTTGCGCGGTCTAAGTCTAAGGAAATAAAAAAAATTCGCTTATACAATTTCATCTACATCGAATTTATATATCAGAATAGCGGATAGAGGCATCATTAAAGGAGTCAGGTCTACTTACTTTATGCTTCTTTCCAATTTTATGGTGGATTTGATAAGAACCCTTTTTGCTTTCTTGATAAATAATCGACAAAAAAAGCGTTTTTTTTATATAACCTGCTTGTTTTATTATAATTATAACAAGTCCTATATGGAAATGCCCGCTAAAGAGAAAATCTATTTGATTGTCTCTCGGCCAATATCGATTTTTAGAAAGAAAAAACAAGAATTTTCTTCTTTTTTTATTAACATTAAGAAAAAAGAATATAATTAAAATGGAATTGGCAATATAATTTTTATAGACTTTTGAAAGAAAAAAAAGGGGTTTTTTGCAACCGTTATTTCTTATTTCTTGCCTATATCATATCACGGAAACCTTTCGCTTTGGAACGTGGAGAGATGGCTGAGTGGACTAAAGCGGCGGATTGCTAATCCGTTGTACAATTTTTTTGTACCGAGGGTTCGAATCCCTCTCTTTCCGCTCCCTTGGATCATTTGGGACTTTCGAATTGGAAAGAATTCTGACCCCCGGATTTTCTCATAGATAAATGTACGAAACAAATCCAATAAGAAAAAAAAAAACTGAATTTTTACTCCTCGCGTCCAGGATTCCGTCCTGGGTCATTAGATAAGAATCCAAAGATAAAGAGTGAAACAAAGAATATCACTACTGTATAAACAAAAAGTTTGAGAGTAAGCATTACATAATCTCCAAGATTTTTTTTTAAGGAATAGATTACCAGTTTTTCCTTACCACACGGATCCACTAGGATGGTTTTTTTTTATACCTAAAAATGCAAAAAAGAATTCTTGAAAAAAATTGCAAGAATTCTTTTATAATAAGCACTCTTATCAATAGCAAAAATAGGGTTAGGTGGTTAGGTATTGTGTAGGTACCTTTAGGTACCTGCTCAACCTAGGTGCAGGGGAGTAGAAAGGCTGATCCAAATTTATTGCTGTAGCTACCCATTCAATGTAGAAGAATTTAAATTTTAGAATCGAAGGTTCATAATATAAAAATATAAAACTTCTCGGCTTTTACCCATTTTAAAATTTTTTTGGAATGAACACATCATTCAATTTGGCATACAGAGTACTAAAGATTTCATCGAAAACTTACAGCAGCTTGCCAAACAAAGGCTAATAGAAAAAAGAATAGAGGTATAACAGGCATAATATCCACGATTGGATTGAAAATAGCATAAGCTTCGGGTAATTTGGCAAAGAAAAAACTAGTAGGATAAAGAACAGAATTAAAACAGATACAGGTTAAACTAAGTATATTAGGCATAACAAGCATTTCATTCTTGTAGAGTAAATAATTGGATTTTTCTTGAGTTATTTTTTTAAGGGAAAGAAGGAAAAGGCAGATTCAAAATCTTTTTTCTTCGGACTTTCCCAAACACAAAATACCTCCTTGTATTCGCACTCTCAAATGAGAGTGGAATAAATTCGACTTTCATATAATATCTTAATAGAATTCCATGTAATGATCAATGCATTTTTTTGATTCTATATTATCCGCATGTGTAGAATACTAGCAAGAGAATATCCCTCCTTTTTTATGTAATTGAAATGGTATTGACGAATAACAAATAAACATACTAGTGTTTATTAGTGTCGCATAAAACCCGAAATGGGGCGTGGCCAAGTGGTAAGGCAGCGGGTTTTGGTCCCGTTACTCGGAGGTTCGAATCCTTCCGTCCCAGATTGTTTCTGATGAAACAAACGGTGAAATCATATAGTATTCCGTACGAGACAAAAGTTTATTAAAGAGAATAATGATATCTTATTCTTTCTCAGAAAACATAATAAAGTCTTAAGTCCAGTCAAATTGACTATCTTTATTTTCATGAAAAAATGGGATCTATCAAGCACATTCAGGATATGCCTCTACTATAAAATCACTTAGTCATATTTTTTTCTTCCTTTTGGTATTCGAGTTGAAGAAGTACGAGAATTCTATAACTACCAAAAACTTTCAATCTTTTCATTGGAATAGTTTATTTAGTTATTATAGTTAATTGTTTTTGGTACTGAAAAAATATATTACTACTAGAATTCTAATTCTAGTAATTAAATTAATTAAACTTTTTTGGAGGTTGATAGTTTATTTATTGAGGAAGAGTCAATCCTTCTTTTCTCACTTCAAGATTGATCATCTCGAGCCATCCGTTGAGGGTGGAAATTTAAGAATAAATAAGTTTTAAGCAAACTTGTTTAGTCGTCTTTTTCAAACTATGTTTCATTCATATGATAGAATTTTAATATGGGTTTAAATAAATTGGATCTTGGCGGAGGCTTCCCGGATAAATACTTACTTTCTTTTATCCATATTGCTCCATAGATAGCAAGTTTTAATTAGTATAAAAAAACTAAACCAATGACTATTCATGATTCCATCCATATTGGATCAATTCTCTATACCACTTTGCAATGAAAAGAGGAATGTTTGTTATGGTAAAACTTCGTTTAAAACGATGTGGTAGAAAGCAACGTGCGACTTGAAGGACATGATCGATTGTGGATTTTGCTATCCATCATTTTCCATAGTAATGAAAATGCTCTTGGCTCGACATAGCCTGTTCTATTCGTTCCGAACCAAATTTGCGCTGGGTTTAAGTAACATAGTACACGATGGAGCTCGAGAGGACAGAATTTTTTTTATCAAGGGAAAGAATCTAGGGTTAGTGAAAACTAATAAATTAGGCCAACTTTGTCAGTCTATCCTTAATATAGAAATAAATCGAAAGGTTAAAATAAGAAGAAAGTCCAATAAAAGTATATCAGAATCAATCCCTCTTATTAGATTTCTATAGAAGAGATAAATGCTTTATCGAAGGAAATAAGAAAAAAGGGTATGTTGCTACTCTTTTGAAAGAAAAAAATAGGAATTCCCGAAGTAATGTCTAAACCCAAGGATTTCACAAATCAAAGATAAAGGATTCCAGAACAAGTAAACACAATTTTCAATTGTCTCAACAACAGAGTTGGATTAGAATAAGGAATAAAAGTCAATTCGTTCGAAATGAGACAAAGAAAAGAGTTTAAAGACGACTCAAAAATTTTGGAAGGATTTTGCCTTCGAAGTTTGTCAGGCAAAATTAGCCCACTTGAGTCATGAGTATAAATGAAATTTGTTTTTTCTGTAAGGAAATTAATGCACGTCATAGTCTAATTTCTATTATTATCGACAGAAATTCGAATCATTTTCTCGAGCCGTATGAGGAGAAAACCTCATATACGTTTCTAGGGGGGGGCGTTGTTTATCTACATCTATCCCAATAAGCTGTCTATCGAATCGTTGCAATTGATGTTCGATCTCGAAGAGAAGGAAGAGATCTTCAAAAAGTAGGTTTTTATGATCCGATAAAGAATCAAACTTGTTTAAATGTTCCAGCTATTCTCTATTTCCTTGAAAAGGGTGCTCAACCAACAAGAACTGTTTATGATATTTTAAGGAAGGCAGAATTCTTTAAAGAAAAAGAAAGAACTTTGAGTTAATTGAAGAACTAAATGAATCAAAAAATAGGATAGGAGAAGATTATTAGTATTCCTAGTTGTCTAATTATTTAGACACAATTTACCTCTTTTTTAATCCTATTTGGATTTATATTATATCGTGCCAATCCAACATAAGCCCCTATTTTATTTACTTTTTCTATCTAATTTGTTTTCTTACCATTGTATTTCCATTGACAAAGGTCTATTGAACAAATAGAATTTGTAGATAGATGGGTCTCTTTATCCTCACTCCATATTCAATTTTTCCGCCTACACTTCGCTCAAATGATAAGGGTGTTCCTCTTGCATGTATTCTCATACAATATAATATATATTTTTTATAATATATATTTTTTGTTAATAAAAATCGCTAAAAATAAGGAGAATTTGGCCATCGTGATTAGGGTCGCTCTTTTTTTAACTTTACTTTAGTGGAATTTCACCGGACCTGTTCGTTTTGGCATTTGAGTGTTTTTCATGGTCGATAAAAAAAATCTTTTGATGTCTTGCTAGTTCAATGTTTTGACAGAAGCGCGCGGTGTAATTCCATTGATTTTTGGATTTCGATCGTATCTAAGATCCTTTTTTTATCTGGGTTGCTAACTCAATGGTAGAGTACTCGGCTTTTAAGTGCGACTATGATCTTTTACACATTTGGATGAAACAACAAATTCGTCCAGACTCTTGGTAGAGTCTAGAAGACCACGACTGATCCTCAAAGGTAATGAATGGAAAAAATAGCATGTCGTAATAAAATCAATCTTTTTTGAATGGAATCCAAAATTACGATTTTCTGGGTCTAATGAATAAATGGATAGAGCCTGGCTCCAATTCTGGTAAAATAAAAAGCAACGAGCTGAACTTCCTAATTGGAATGATTCCCCGCTCTAATTAGACGTTAAAAATAGATTAGTGCCGGATGCGGGGAAAGGTTGGGTTTTCCTATGAGTGGACCCTTTATTTTTTCTTTTTTTTTTTAGAAATCCTAATTATTCTTGATTATGGATTGAATAAGGGATGTTATGGATTGAATGTGTAAAAGAAGCAGTATATTGATAAAGAGGCTGTATTCCAAAGTCAAAAGAGCGATTGGCCTGCAAAAATAAAAAACTTGTTCTGTTCTTTTTTTTTAATTAGAACAAACATAAACTAATTGGGTAGAAAAGGAGCAGAAAAAGATCTGTGGATTAGACTCCCTTTCTTTCCAGGGTTTGTATTAAAAATGCAACACCCTGTTCTGACCATATTGCACTATGTATCATCATTCGATAAACCGAGAAATGCTTCTTCTCTCTGATTCAAGTAGAAATACAAATGGAAAAATTCGAAGGGTATTCAGAAAAACATAAATCTCGTCAACAATACTTTGTCTACCCACTTCTCTTTCAGGAATATATTTATGCATTTGCCCACCATTATGGATTAAATGGTTCTGAACCTGTGGAAATAGTTGTTAGTTGTAATAACAAGAAATTTAGTTCACTACTTGTGAAACGTTTAATTATTCGAATGTATCAGCAGAATTTTTTGGATAACTCGGTTAATCATCCTAACCAAGATCGATTATTGGATTACAAAAATTATTTTTATTCTGAGTTTTATTCTCAGATTCTATCTGAAGGGTTTGCGATCGTTGTGGAAATCCCATTCTCGCTACGGGAATTTTTTTGTCTGAAAGAAAAAGAAATACCAAAGTTTCAGAATTTACGCTCTATTCATTCAATATTTCCCTTTTTAGAAGACAAATTTTTGCATTTGGATTATCTATCACATATAGAAATACCCTATCCTATCCATTTGGAAATCCTGGTTCAACTCCTTCAATACCGTATCCAAGATGTTCCATCTTTGCATTTATTGCGATTCTTTCTCAACTATTATTCGAATTGGAATAGTTTTATTACTTCAATGAAATCCATTTTTTTTTTTCAAAAAGAAAATAAAAGACTATTTCAATTCCTATATAACTCTTATGTATCAGAATATGAATTTTTTTTGTTGTTTCTTCGTAAACAATCTTCTTGCTTACCATTAGCATCTTCTGGAACTTTTCTGGAACGAATCCACTTTTCTAGGAAGATGGAACATTTTGGGATAATGTACCCTGGTTTTTCTCGGAAAACCCTATGGTTCTTTATGGATCCTCTTATGCATTATGTTCGATATCAAGGAAAGGCAATTCTTGCATCAAAAGGCACTTTTTTTTTGAAGAAGAAATGGAAATGCTACCTTATCAATTTCTGGCAATATTATTTCTGTTTTTGGACTCAGCCGCGAAGAATCCATATAAACCAATTAGCAAACTCTTGCTTCGATTTTATGGGGTACCTTTCAAGTGTACAAAAAAGTTCTTTGTTAGTAAGGAATCAAATGCTGGAGAATTCATTTCTAATAGATACTCGAATGAAAAAATTCGATACCATAGTCCCCGCTACTCTCCTCATAGGATACTTATCAAAAGCTCAATTTTGTACTGGATCGGGGCATCCTATTAGTAAACCCATTTGGACAGATTTATCAGATTGGGATATTCTTGATCGATTTGGTCGGATATGTAGAAATCTTTTTCATTATCATAGTGGATCTTCGAAAAAACGGACTTTGTATCGACTAAAGTATATACTTCGACTTTCATGTGCTAGAACTTTAGCTCGTAAACATAAAAGCACGGTACGAACTTTTATGCAACGATTGGGTTCGGCATTTTTAGAAGAATTTTTTATGGAAGAAGAGCAAGTTTTTTCTTTGATGTTCACCAAAACAACTCTTTTTTCTTTCTGTGGATCACACACTGAGCGTATTTGGTATTTGGATATTATACGTATCAATGACCTGGTCAACCCTCTTAATTAATCATTAGACGAAATTAAGAAACAGGAAAGGGTTGATAAATGATCAAGAAAAAACTTTTCTATTTTTCATTCTGAAATGTTCTTTTTATTATAATAAAGAGTAGGTGAATCAACTTACTAATTAAAAAAATTAGTAGAACTTCCTCTTTGGAATAGAAATTGGCTATTTCTACATAGGGAAAGTCGTGTGCAATGAAAAATGCAAGCACGATTTGGGGAGGGATTTTTCTCTATTGTAACAAGGAAGAATTATCTACTCCATCCGACTAGTTCCGGGTTCGAGTCCCGGGCAACCCATATAGAAAAGACCCATCAAAGTTTTTCACTTTGACTCACTTCATTTACAAATACAAAATTATTGGTTTGGTTAATTTAGTTATATGGATAGCTAATCTTTGGGCTGACTTGGTTGACATTGGTATATAGTCTATGTTATACTGTTAAATAACAAGCCTTCTATTATCTATATTCTAGTTAATACGTGTGCTTGGGAGTCCTTGCAATTTGAATAAACCAAGATCTTACCATGACTGCAATTTTAGAGAGACGCGAAAGTACAAGCCTGTGGGGTCGCTTCTGCAACTGGATAACTAGCACTGAAAATCGTCTTTACATCGGATGGTTCGGTGTTTTGATGATCCCTACCTTATTGACCGCAACTTCTGTATTTATTATCGCCTTCATCGCTGCCCCTCCAGTAGATATTGATGGTATTCGTGAGCCTGTTTCTGGTTCTTTACTTTATGGAAACAATATTATCTCTGGTGCTATTATCCCTACTTCTGCGGCGATCGGATTGCACTTTTACCCAATTTGGGAAGCTGCATCTGTTGATGAGTGGTTATACAATGGTGGTCCTTATGAGCTAATTGTTCTACACTTCTTACTTGGTGTAGCTTGTTATATGGGTCGTGAGTGGGAACTTAGTTTCCGTCTGGGTATGCGTCCTTGGATTGCTGTTGCATATTCAGCTCCTGTTGCAGCTGCTACTGCTGTTTTCTTGATTTACCCTATTGGTCAAGGAAGCTTTTCTGATGGTATGCCTTTAGGAATCTCTGGTACTTTCAACTTTATGATTGTATTCCAGGCAGAGCACAACATCCTTATGCATCCATTCCACATGTTAGGTGTAGCTGGTGTATTCGGCGGTTCCCTATTCAGTGCTATGCATGGTTCCTTGGTAACCTCTAGTTTGATCAGGGAAACTACTGAAAATGAATCCGCTAATGAGGGTTACAAATTTGGTCAAGAGGAAGAAACTTATAATATTGTGGCTGCTCATGGTTATTTTGGCCGATTAATCTTCCAATATGCTAGTTTCAACAACTCTCGTTCTTTACACTTCTTCTTGGCTGCTTGGCCTGTAGTAGGAATCTGGTTCACTGCTTTAGGTATTAGTACTATGGCTTTCAACCTAAATGGTTTCAATTTCAACCAATCTGTAGTTGATAGTCAAGGTCGCGTTATTAATACTTGGGCTGATATCATCAACCGTGCTAACCTTGGTATGGAAGTAATGCACGAACGTAATGCTCACAACTTCCCTCTAGACTTAGCTGCTGTTGAAGTTCCATCTATTAATGGATAAGGTTTTTCTGCTAACATATAAGAATTTTTGAAGACAGAAATACCCAATATCTTGTTCTAGCAAGATATTGGGTATTTCTGTCTTTATTTTGAATCTTTTTTTCTTCTTAATCTTTCTATTCAGAATTCAGTTAACGACGAGATTTAGTATCCTTTCTTGCATTTTCATAACTCGTGAAATGCCGAGTAGGCACGAATTCCCCCAATTTGCGACCTACCATAGGATTTGTTATGTAAATAGGTATATGTTCCTTTCCATTATGAATCGCGATTGTATGGCCAACCATTGTGGGTAGAATGCTAGATGCCCGGGACCACGTTACTATTGTTTCTTTCTCCTCCTTCATATTGACCTTTTCTATCTTTGCCAATAAATGATGAGCTACAAAAGGATTCGTTTTTTTTCGTGTCACAGCTGATTACTCCTTTTTTCCTTTTTAAAGAGTGGCATTCTATGTCCAATATCTCGATCGAAGTACGGAGGTCAGAATAAATAGAATAATGATCAATGGAAAAAAGAAAAAAATCCTTTAGCTGGATAAGGGGCGGATGTAGCCAAGTGGATCAAGGCAGTGGATTGTGAATCCACCATGCGCGGGTTCAATTCCCGTCGTTCGCCCATCGCATTATTGCAAATTCCAAAAATGCAATTTTCCATATTCCTAGTTACGTATTTACTTACGGCGACGAAGAATAAAACTATCGCTATATTTTTTCCTTTTCCTAGTTCTTCTTCCAAGCGCAGGATAACCCCAAGGGGTTGTGGGTTTTTTTCTACCAATGGGAGCTTTCCCTTCACCGCCCCCATGGGGGTGGTCCACAGGGTTCATAACTACCCCTCTTACTACGGGGCGTTTACCTAGCCAACACTTAGATCCGGCTCTACCCAAACTTTTTTGGTTCACCCCAACATTACCCACTTGTCCGACTGTTGCTAAGCAGTTTTGGGATACTAAACGGACCTCCCCAGATGGTAATCTTAAAGTGGCCGATTTACCCTCTTTTGCAATGAGTTTCGCTACAGCACCTGCTGCTCTAGCTAATTGCCCACCCCTTCCACGTGTGATTTCTATGTTATGCATGGCCGTGCCTAAGGGCATATCGGTTGAAGTAGATTCTTCTTTTCTCTCAAAAAACCCCTTCCCAAACTGTACAAGCTTCTTCCAAAGCATACGGCTTTCTAGATGTATATGACGATCTCTAGACAGATGGATCTTATATGAATCATATGATGAAGTACCACATGAGTGGATATATAGGAAAGGAATCCAAATCTGCCGAATCGCTCATGTTATGATCTTCTACATCCTAGGTCTCTGCGTTCCGTCATCTGGCTTATGTTCTTCATGTAGCATTCAGATCGAATGACTCTATGAAATTACGTCGATACTTCCACATATTATGGGTAACGTAGGAGACATCCCTATTTTCCCCCGGGGGTCTTAATTACCACTGCTTAGCTTTCAATTTGCCTCTGACCATCAAATTAAATGTGAATAACCCGTCCTCCTCTCTTTGAAACAAGGGGCGCTTCCGGTTCTGTGCGTGCTTCAAACAATTTTGTCTTCTCCATATTACCATATCTCTAGAGCCAATAATTTTCTATGAGGAACTACTGAACTCAATCACTTGCTGCCGTTACTCAACAGTTTTCTGTTGAGGTCTATCCCGTAGAGGTAGTCAAATTGGATCAGTGATCGATTTCTAGGTTTCGTCGTAAACCTAATTGGTTACTTCCAATTACGTAAATCAATAGTTCAAACCGCACTCAAAGGTAGGGCATTTCCCATTGATATAGGAACTTTTGTACCAGAAACAATAGTATCTCCAATTATAGCCCCTCTGGGATGTAAAATATATCTCTTCTCACCATCCCCATAGTGTATGAGACAAATGTATGCATTTCGATTAGGGTCGTATTCTATGGTTACGATTCTACCAGATATGTCTTTTTGATTCCGTCGAAAATCTATTTTACGGTATAGGCGCTTATGACCTCCCCCTCTATGCCTTGCGGTAATGATTCCTCTGGAATTACGACCTTTACCACAACGGTGCCGTCCATGGATCAAATTATTTCGTGGATTGGATTTCACTTGCCTGTCTACGGTTCCCTTGCGTGTGCTCGGGATAGGTGTTTTGTATAAATGTTTCGCCGTATTATTAAGTATTCTCCTTTAGTTTTTTTCTCTATCTAGAAGTGGAATAGAATAACCCGGTTGAAGGGTAATGATCATACGTCTGTAATGCATTGTATGGCCCAGAATAGGTCCTATTCTTCTACCTTTTCCAGGTAGTCGATGGCTATTCACAGCTACCACCTTAACACCAAAGAAGAGTTCGACCCAATGCTTTATTTCTGTCTTAGTGAATCCCGATTCGACATTAAAAGTATATTGATTCTTTCCCAATAAACGAAGACTTTTTTCTGTAAATACTGCGTATTTGATTCCATCCATAAATCGACTTTCCCTCCTATGCTCTGAGTTCCAGTATCGATAAGAATTCGAGTTCTTATTGTTCTTATGTTATGGTATGAATATACCATACCAATTCGTTATGTATGGATGATGGATGAGATTCCATGGATAGAGAGCCAGTTCCAATAGACTTATGGAATGTTCCCGTTCGTGTGCATCCAGCAGGAATTGAACCCGCAAATTTACCAATTATGAGTTGGGCGCTTTAACCATTCAGCCATGGATGCTTAACAGGGATCATCGTACATCGTAAATAACCAATTTTCATATAGAAAGACATATCATAGAAAAATGAAATCGAAAATATTCCGAGATGGCAAATATTCGGAGATGACTATGAAAACACCTCTCTGGATCCTCGAATTGAAAGAGAGATTGAGAGGGATCAAGAATCCTAATTCTCGCTATTTGGAATGGATCCAATTCTATTGAGTCTGACTCATAGTGATCATTTCTCTTTAGCAAAGAATGACCTTGGTTATCAAAGGATTGAACAACCGGGATCCATTTACTTATGATACCTAGTTGGCATTGATAACAAGGATCTAATGAATTATGAGTTTAATAGATCCTCTTTAGCAGAAAGACGTATATTCCTTGCTCATTATCAGACAATCACTTATTCCCAAACCTCGTGTGGGACTAATCGTTTTCATTTACCATCTCATGGAAAACCCTTTTCGTTCCGCTTAGCCCTATCGGGTATTTTA
>NW_028259461.1:9275426-9288338 GCF_056163025.1 Triticum urartu | reverse complement strand
AACATCTCCCATCCTTTCTTTGACTCTTTTTCTTTCTTTATATGGGAAATTATCCCAAATGACAAATGAATAGGTGTGGAAGTTATAATTGTAAATAAACCAGGATCGAATCTATGGAAGCATTGGTTTATACGTTCCTTTTAGTTTCGACTTTAGGGATAATTTTTTTCGCTATCTTCTTCCGAGAACCACCTAAGGTTCCACCAACTCCAACTAAAAGAATAAAATAATTTCATTTAAGTAAGAAGTCCCCCTATCTGGGAGACTTCTTACTTAAATTAGTCTCCGTGTTCTTCGAATGGATCTCTTAATTGTTGAGAGGGTTGCCCAAACGCGGTATATAAGGCATACCCAGTAAAGCTTACAAGTAAACCAGATATGGAGATGGCGACTAAAGTTGCTGTTTCCATTTTTATAGAATTTCAAGATTACAATGGATCTACGAAAAGATCGTGTATTTACAACTACAACGGAATAGTATACAAAGTCAACACCAATGATTAAATAGAATTTATGGCTACACAAACCGTTGAAGATAGTTCTAAACCTAGGCCAAAACGAACTGGTGCAGGTAGTTTACTGAAACCCTTGAATTCGGAATATGGGAAAGTCGCCCCGGGTTGGGGGACTACTCCTTTTATGGGGATCGCAATGGCTTTATTCGCTATATTCCTATCTATCATTTTAGAAATTTATAATTCTTCCGTTTTACTGGACGGAATTTTAACCAATTAGGTTTCTACTAACTAAAACTAGGAAGTCAGAGTTTTTCCATCCAAAAAAGCCTTTCTAGTTTAAGATCTACATTTCTAGATATTATGGTAGTTCGACCGCGGAATTTTTTTGTTTCGGTATCTCTGGAATATGAGTGTGTGACTTGTTAGAATTGATCCTATTGATAATACATAGAAAGGGCCTGTTATCTCTATCAAGATGATTCTAATTCGTCAGATATTATTTATTCTAGTATCTGGAACACGAAATAGATAGAGTGGATCAAAAAAAAATGGAACTATGATTCATACTCACTATTAAGACCTCGCAACCAGACTGAAAAATTCAAGTAGTTCTTAAATAAAAATAAAAAAGAAATTTTCTTCCTTCCAATTTTGTTTGCCCAAAAGACAACTTTTTTTCTCTCGATTTTGTCGAGTCATTACACTGATTCAATAAATGATTATCAAGCGGTTCTTATTCGAAGAACCCTTGCCTTTTGTTTAGCTTGAGACTAAATCATCGTGGCTCTAGTATGAATCTAAGGTTTTAATTGAACTGATTCATAGGATCTCAACAAGATAATTTCTATATTACGCATAAAAAAACAAATCCTTTATAGGGAAGAGAAAAGTCAAGAAGCCTCTAATGACCAACATAAGGGAAAGGAAGAAAGAAAGACGCGCCAACTTGAGATTTTTTGGCATTATCATCACAAAGAAGATATTCCGGATTTTTCTTATTTGATATCTTCAAGGCAAATCGACCCAATTCAGTGGCTGATGAAGTTTTGAACCTTTTTTCTAATATTCGTTGAAAATTTTTGTGTTTCTGCTTGAGCCGTACGAGATGAAATTTTCATATACGGCTCTTAGAGGGGGACTCGGGTTAGTTACCTATCTCAATAAAGTATATGATTGGTTTGAGGAACGTCTTGAGATTCAGGCAATTGCAGATGATATAACTAGTAAATATGTTCCTCCCCATGTCAACATATTTTATTGTTTAGGGGGAATTACACTTACTTGTTTTCTAGTACAAGTCGCTACCGGTTTTGCTATGACTTTTTACTACCGACCAACCGTTACAGAGGCTTTTTCCTCGGTTCAATACATAATGACCGAGGCCAACTTTGGTTGGTTAATCCGATCAGTTCATCGATGGTCAGCAAGTATGATGGTTTTAATGATGATCCTGCATGTATTTCGTGTGTATCTCACAGGGGGATTTAAAAAACCCCGCGAATTAACTTGGGTCACAGGTGTGGTTTTGGCTGTTTTGACTGCATCATTTGGTGTAACTGGTTATTCTTTGCCTTGGGATCAAATTGGCTATTGGGCAGTCAAAATTGTGACAGGTGTACCTGACGCCATTCCGGTAATAGGATCGCCTTTAGTGGAGTTATTACGCGGAAGTGCTAGTGTGGGCCAATCCACTTTGACTCGTTTTTATAGTTTACATACCTTTGTACTGCCTCTGCTTACTGCCGTATTTATGTTAATGCACTTTCCAATGATACGTAAGCAAGGTATTTCGGGTCCTTTATAGGGAAGGCATATCATAGAGAATTATAATTATCATATATCATATCGGGTAGGTTTTGGTATTTCATTGCTACAAGCATGGGTTATTGTAAAATAACACATGTCATTTGGATACTTCTCTTCAACTCCAAAGTATTTTTATACAATACAAATAGTTGAAGTTAATTTTACGAAAGAAAAAAGGCGGATTATGGGAGTGTGTGACTTGAATTATTGATTTGGCCATGCAGATAAAGAATTGGATCTGCCACATTAGAATTCACAACCAAAGGTGTCTCCGCATCCAATCAACATGTAAGTCCCCTACCTAGGAAGGATAGGCTGGTTCACTTGAGGAGAATATCTTCTATGATCATACCGCAACCATGTCATCCATGAACAGGCTCCGTAAGATCCCATAGAGTAGAAATGGAATAAGTCATGTGACATGATCCAGTTCTCTATTTATTACACTTACCTTTTTATTATAGTATGGAAATGCATTCATTTTCTTTGCATCGATTGTGATCCGCAATACTATCGGAGTAAAAGAAGGGATCTAAGGAAGAATGTAGGCTAAACTTTTTGATTTTTTATTAGTAACAAGTAAATATTTTGTTTGGAGGTAAGAAACTTGCGATATTGAGGGGATAAATACCAACTAATCAAGAGACATGAGACAATCCACAAAGCAATTGATCATGATCAAATTTGTAAGCCCACTTGGATATTGAGCATTTACCCATAAGAATAGGATTATTTTCAATGAGTAGTTGTAGGTGCAACTTCGGAAAAGAGAATCTGATAAAGCTTTTCTTGCCTAGAGTCATTGAGTCATTATAAACCTTAATTCTATTAAGGATCTTCCGCGGTCTTATTTCTTTCACTCTTGCTCGAGCCGGATGATGATAAATTCTCATGTCCGGTTCCTTTGGGGGATGGATCCTAAAGAGTTCACCTATCCCAATAACAAAGAAACCAGACTTAAATGATCCTGTATTAAGAGCTAAATTAGCTAAAGGGATGGGACATAATTATTACGGGGAACCCGCATGGCCCAACGATCTTTTATATATTTTTCCAGTAGTAATTCTAGGTACTATTGCATGTAATGTAGGTTTAGCGGTTCTCGAGCCATCAATGATTGGTGAACCGGCAGATCCGTTTGCAACTCCTCTGGAAATATTACCCGAGTGGTACTTCTTTCCCGTGTTTCAAATACTCCGTACGGTACCCAATAAGTTATTGGGCGTTCTTTTAATGGTTTCTGTGCCAACAGGCTTATTGACAGTACCTTTTCTAGAGAATGTCAATAAATTCCAAAATCCATTTCGCCGCCCAGTAGCTACGACCGTTTTTTTAATCGGTACTGTAGTAGCTCTTTGGTTAGGTATTGGAGCAACATTACCCATTGATAAATCATTAACTTTAGGTCTTTTTTAGATATTTTTTGATTCATTCAACCGTGAAGTACCATAGGTATCTAGGAAATAGTTACTTCCAAGTGAATCTTCCCTAGATACCTAAAATCCATTTTATTATGATCCATTTCGCGAAAATATAGATTGTACCAAAGATGCTAAATTGTTTTCTTTTTATTCTAACTCGAAAAAGAAGAAGAAAAAAAATTGCAATGGATTTAAAACGAGAGTTTATTCTTAAGTAAATCAATTGGGAGATGCTTCTCTAGAGTGTCCCATATATGTTTTCTATCTTCCATACGAAAACTGTCAATTCTCAGAAGATCTTCTTCAGTCTTACTCAAAAGGTCCAATAGTGTATGTATATTGGCCCTTTTTAGACAATTATACGTTCTAGAAGTCAATTCTAATTGATCAATAAAAATACAATTCAATGGAATTCCTTTTTTGTTTTTCTTTAGATTAGTTAATCTTTTTTGAAAAGTAAAAAGGGGTGGAGTAAACCTGTTTTTATTTTCTTCGAAACTAGCGCCCTCTTCCTCCGCGTGTAGAAAAGGAAGAAATAAATCAATCAAATTACGAGAAGCCTCATAAAGTGCTTCCTTAGGGGTTAAACTTCCATTAGTCCATATTTCTAGAAAAAGTATCTCGTGTTTTTCATTTCCATTCCCACAAGAAAAAATACTATAATTCACATTTCGAACAGGCATGGATACAGCATCTATAGGATAACTTCCATCTTGATAGTTCTTTCTGAGTTCTGTCTGATATCCACGATCTCTCTTGATCTGTAAATCAATACAGAAATCAATGGGCTCTGTCAAGTTAGCTATAGGTTGTGCCGTATCAACGATTTCTACGGAAGGCGGTAAGATGATATCTTGAGCAGTTATGTATCTAGGACCTTTGACGCAAATGGATGCGTCTCTAACTCCATAGAGATTACTTCTCAATACAATTTCTTTCAAATTTAGTAAAATTTCTTGTACGGATTCTTCAATACCTGCTATTGTAGAATACTCGTGCGGCACGCTCCCAAATTTTGCACGTGTGATACATGTTCCTTCTATTTCTCCAAGTAAAGCTCTTCGCAAGGCAATACCGACGGTGTCCGCTTGACCTTTTCTAAGCGGGGACAGAATGAAACGACCATAATAAAGGCGCTTACTATCTACTCTTGATTCAACACACTTCCACTGTAGTGTTTGAGTGGATCCTGCTACCTCCTCTCGAACCATAATAGACTAGTATTATTATTTTATCATTGAATCGTTTATTTCTCTTGAAATGAAAGTTGAAAGCGGGTTAATTCTTTTACAGACGTCTTTTTTTAGGCGGTCGACATCCATTATGCGGCATAGGTGTTACATCGCGTATACAACTTAATCGCACACCACTTTTAGCAATGGCTCGTAATGCGGCATCTCTTCCACTACCAGCGCCCTTTACCATAACTTCTGCTCGTTGCAAACCTACTGTACGAATAGCATCTACTGCTGTTCTTTGACCAGCATAGGGTGATGCTTTTCTTGAGCTTTTGAATCCACAAGTACCGGCCGAGGACCAAAAAACCACCCGACCTTGTGGGTCTGTAACAGTTATAATGGTATTGTTGAAACTAGCTTGAACATGAATAACCCCTTTTGTTATTCTACGTGCACTCTTCCGTAAACTAAAACGTGCATTCCTACGTAAACCAATACGCACTTTCTTACGTGAACCAATTTTTGGTATAGCTTTTGCCATATTTTATTATCTCATAAATATGAGTTAGAAATAAAAAAAAGAAAAAAAGATACAAAGATATCCGTTTCAGGGTAAAATAAACCCTTTACTTTAATTATTTTAAATGAAATTATTTTATTTGGAATTGGAACATTTCCGCGGGTACTTTTTTTTACTTTTTAGAAAGTAAAGTTCTTTTTCGAAAGATTACCCCTGTCTTTGTTTATGCTTCGGATTAGAGCAAATGACTCTAATTCGTCCACGCCTACGAATCAGTCGACATTTTGTACAAATTTTACGAACGGAAGCTCTTATTTTCATATTTCCGTATCCTTTTTTAAACTATGAATCTAATCTTTTGGAAAAAATAAGTCTCTTCGCTTGAATTTTAGAACTTAGAATTTATTACCCTAGAAAAAAAAAGAAAAACCTAATCCTTTGAATCTTTGGTATCCTTCAAATCTTCGCTATCCTTCAAATCTTCGCTATCCTTCGAGTCTTCGATACGCTTCGAATCCTTATGGGGAAGTCTATAAATTATACGTCCCTTGCTTGAATCATAACGACTTACTTCAATTTTGACCCTATCCCCCATCAGTATTCGTATAGAACTAGACCGTATCTTTCCTGAAATATAGCCTAGGATGATGGTGTCATTCTCTAGCCGAACGCGGAACATTCCATTGGGTAGGGCTTCCGTAACTAAACCTTCGAAAGTTACTTTTGCTTCTCTCGGGTTTTTTTTTTCTCTCCTATTTTTTTTTTCTGTCATATTTTTTTTCTCCTATTTTTCTATTTTTATTTTAAAAATAGGAAGGGCGAGATAGAATTCGAGCACTATAGGCGGGGCGATTACCATATATAACATAAGACTTCTCCCCCAATTCTGTTTAGTCGAGCTTCTCGATCTGTCATTATTCCTCGAGAAGTAGAAAGAATAGCAATTCCCATTCCACCCAAAACTTTAGGAATTCCTTGATAGTTGGTATAAATTCGTAAGCCGGGTCGGCTGATACGCTTTAAAAAGGTTCTTGTTCTATATATTCCTTTTATAGTCTTTCTCTTTTGATGTCGCAAAGTTGAAACCAAGAAATATCTGTTACGTTCCTGATGTTTCCGAACACTTTCAATAAAACCCTCTCGTAGAAGTATTTTAACAATGTTTTCGGTAATATTTGTAGATACTACTCGAACTGTTCCTTTTTTATTCATGTCCGCATTTCTTATAGAGGTTAGTAAATCAGCAATAGTGTCCTTGCCCATAAGACTCTAATTCTAGGTTCCTCCTAATTTTTCTATAATCAACATGTTTTCTTTTTTTTTTTTTCATTTTGGATTTTAAAACATATACGTAAAACACAATCTACTAAATTAATTCTTTGGTCTCAATTTCGCCTACTAGTATTTATAATACTTCAGGAGCTAATGAAACTATTTTGGTAAAATTCAATTCTCTCAATTCCTCGGCAATCGCGCCAAAAACTCGAGTTCCTTTTGGATTGCCTTTTTGATCAATTATAACCGCAGCATTGTCATCATAGCGGATTATTATACCGTCTTCGCATTTGAACTCTTTACATGTACGTACAATTACAGCTCGAATTACTTCGGATCTTTCTAGAGGCATTTGGGGCAATGCGTCTTTGATTACAGCAACAATAACATCACCAATACGAGCATATCGCTGATTACCAGCAGCTCCTATGACTCGAATACACATCAATTTTCGAGCTCCACTATTATCTGCTACATTTAAAAGGGTCTGAGGTTGAATCATATTATTTTGATTTCAATTTGTTATTTCAATGCAAAAGGATGAAAGAAATATTGTCTTTCCAGAAAGAAAAACCGAGCATTTTTTTTTATCTTCCATACCCCTTTTAGGGTTCTATATCTCTAATCGAATAAATTGACTTCGTATGGGCATTTTACTGGCAGCTATGGAGATAGCTGCTCTAGCTACAGTTTCAGATACTCCCCCCATTTCATAAAGTATACGACCAGGTTTAACAACGGATACCCAATATTCGGGGGACCCCTTTCCCGAGCCCATACGTGTTTCCGTGGGTCTTAGTGTAACCGGTTTGTCGGGAAATATACGTACCCATATTTTTCCACCACGACGTGCATATCGTGTTATTGCTCTTCGTCCTGCTTCTATCTGTCTCGCCGTGATCCAAGCGGGTTCAAGTGCTTGAAGAGCATATCTACCAAAACAAATACGATTGCCTCGGCAGGATTTTCCTTTCATTCTTCCTCTATGTTGTTTGCGAAATCTGGTTCTTTTGGGGTTATAGTCGATGGTTCTCTTTCTTAGTTCCATCTCTACTGCAAAACTGGACATGAGAGTTTCTTCTCATCCAGCTCCTCGCGAATGGAATCAGAAAGCATGTAAATTTCTCTAATTCATAATATTCCAAAATATTACGGTACGGATAGATACACATTAATAGATAATAGAAAAAGTTCGGTTTTTTTTATATTGAATTTGTTAAAACAGAAAAATATAATATATAGTCAAAAAAGAAGATCTAGAATATATCCAGATGTGTGTGTATATTTATCTAAATTCTATATTTATAGATAATGTAATCCTTCTTAAAAAAATCCTTATTTTTACTCTTATTGAATCGCGGTAAAGTATTCTAATTCAATAAGAATTTCGCGGGCGAATATTTACTCTTTCCTGTCTTATTTGTTAATTTATAAACTTACCAAATAAGACAATTTTTTTGGTTTGTTCCGCCATCCCACCCAATGAAGTGTTAGGATTCTTTTCAATAAAATCCTATGGAATCATAGGTTCTGTCGTTCCCACTGCTTCTCCTTGAATGGTTAGGTCTGAATCCCGCAACGGAGCTTCCAAAAAATTTCTTTCCGAGTTAATTTTCTCAGTTTTATTAACCCGGGCGGCTCTTTATTATTGCTTTAAATTTGTAGTTCTTGTTTCAAGTTACAATTTTTAATTCTCTATTATTTTTATTATATTGATGCTTTATCACATTGCCTTTTATGATGTAATTCATAGACCATACATAGTGGAATCCTATATCTTATTTATTTCCTCTTCCTTCTTTCTATCATCCCTCCCTTTATCCACATCCCTTTAGTTTTGCTTCACAACCTAGAATCCCTTTTCTTTTTTAGAGAAAAAATTGCAGTTGCTACAACTATATGACACATCTACTCATTTATGTTATGATAGAGGTATTTATTCATATAGTGACTGTTTCTTAGTTAGGATCTCGACAATACGAAGCAATAGGTTGGTTATTAGTTAATTTTCTATAATTACTAAGTTTTTTTCTTAAAAAAAAGAAAAAAATAACGAGTCACACACTAAGCATAGCAATTATATTAAATGATTTATCAATTTTCATTAAATCTTATAGAAAGAGGTATAATTTCTTCTTTTGCAGGGATTTCAGGAAAAAAGTCTCTTGTCATTTTTTATTCTATCAATGGACAGAATCCGAAGACAAGATTACTTATTCTTCGTCTACGAATATCCAAATTTTTACACCTAATACTCCATAGATAGTCCGAATTGGATAGCAGCAATAATCAATTTTAGCGCGAATTGTTTGGAGGGGAAGTCTACCCTTTTTAATAGATTCGGCGCGTGCAATTTCTTTTCCTCCGAGACGACCCGCAATTTTTACTTTTACTCCCCTTATATCTGCTTTTTTAGTTAATTCAATGGCTTTTTTCATTGCCTTTCGGAATGAAACTCTATTTTTTAATTGGAAAGCTATATATTCTGCAAGAATGTTAGGCTGTCTATAAGGTTCTTTAACTTTTTCGATAGAAATATTAAATCTCTGGTTTACAGAGTTAATTTCCTTTTGTAGATCTTTCTCTAATTCTTCGATTGCTCCTTTTTTCTTTAATAAATTTGGGAATCCAATATGGATTATGACGTGGATCGTATCGATTTCTTTTTGGATTTCTATATGTGTAATTACTTCGGAACTTGAACCTGAGTCCATTTTTTTATTATGTGTAATTACTTCGGAACTTGAGTCTGATTCTATTTTTCTATTCGAGCCCTTTTTCCTATTCTTTTGTATATAGTTCTTGATACAATCCCTTATTTTTTTATCTTCCTGTAGACCTTCAGAATAATTTTTTGGTTGTGCGAACCAAAAGGAATGGTGTTTTTGGGTTGTACCAAGTCTGAAACCGAGTGGATTTATTTTTTGTCCCATATTTTTCTATTCTATATTTTTTTTACTGGGAATCGAAATCTTAGATGGATCTAAAGGTTATTTAGATTTCTTTACTATATTTAGTACAATTGTTATATGACACATGCTTTTTTTTATGGGGAAACTACGTCCTCGAGCTCGAGGTCTGAATTTCTTCATAATAGTACTCCTACTGACTTCGGCTTTAGTAATAAATAAATTCGCTTTGTCGAAATCCCTATAATGAGTAGCATTTGCGGCTGCCGAATAAACCAACTTTAAGATGGGATAAGATGCTCGATAGGGCATGAGGTTCAGTATCATAACAGTTTCCTCGTAGTAACGCCAGCGAATCTCGTCAAGAACTCTTTGTGCTTTGAAAACAGACATAGGGATACGTTTTTGTGCTTTGAAAACTCTCTCGAACTTAAGTAGACGATCGGTTGGAACTTTCCTTGCGAGTTTCCTTAGCCCACTTTTCTTCTTCTTTATCCTAGGGATATACTTTACTAGTTTGAAACTTGTCATAAATAAGGTTATTCCCCGCCTACCTTTACTTTATTTTGAATCTTTTTTTCTTCTTAATCTTTCTATTCAGAATTCAGTTAACGACGAGATTTAGTATCCTTTCTTGCATTTTCATAACTCGTGAAATGCCGAGTAGGCACGAATTCCCCCAATTTGCGACCTACCATAGGATTTGTTATGTAAATAGGTATATGTTCCTTTCCATTATGAATCGCGATTGTATGGCCAACCATTGTGGGTAGAATGCTAGATGCCCGGGACCACGTTACTATTGTTTCTTTCTCCTCCTTCATATTGACCTTTTCTATCTTTGCCAATAAATGATGAGCTACAAAAGGATTCGTTTTTTTTCGTGTCACAGCTGATTACTCCTTTTTTCCTTTTTAAAGAGTGGCATTCTATGTCCAATATCTCGATCGAAGTACGGAGGTCAGAATAAATAGAATAATGATCAATGGAAAAAAGAAAAAAATCCTTTAGCTGGATAAGGGGCGGATGTAGCCAAGTGGATCAAGGCAGTGGATTGTGAATCCACCATGCGCGGGTTCAATTCCCGTCGTTCGCCCATCGCATTATTGCAAATTCCAAAAATGCAATTTTCCATATTCCTAGTTACGTATTTACTTACGGCGACGAAGAATAAAACTATCGCTATATTTTTTCCTTTTCCTAGTTCTTCTTCCAAGCGCAGGATAACCCCAAGGGGTTGTGGGTTTTTTTCTACCAATGGGAGCTTTCCCTTCACCGCCCCCATGGGGGTGGTCCACAGGGTTCATAACTACCCCTCTTACTACGGGGCGTTTACCTAGCCAACACTTAGATCCGGCTCTACCCAAACTTTTTTGGTTCACCCCAACATTACCCACTTGTCCGACTGTTGCTAAGCAGTTTTGGGATACTAAACGGACCTCCCCAGATGGTAATCTTAAAGTGGCCGATTTACCCTCTTTTGCAATGAGTTTCGCTACAGCACCTGCTGCTCTAGCTAATTGCCCACCCCTTCCACGTGTGATTTCTATGTTATGCATGGCCGTGCCTAAGGGCATATCGGTTGAAGTAGATTCTTCTTTTCTCTCAAAAAACCCCTTCCCAAACTGTACAAGCTTCTTCCAAAGCATACGGCTTTCTAGATGTATATGACGATCTCTAGACAGATGGATCTTATATGAATCATATGATGAAGTACCACATGAGTGGATATATAGGAAAGGAATCCAAATCTGCCGAATCGCTCATGTTATGATCTTCTACATCCTAGGTCTCTGCGTTCCGTCATCTGGCTTATGTTCTTCATGTAGCATTCAGATCGAATGACTCTATGAAATTACGTCGATACTTCCACATATTATGGGTAACGTAGGAGACATCCCTATTTTCCCCCGGGGGTCTTAATTACCACTGCTTAGCTTTCAATTTGCCTCTGACCATCAAATTAAATGTGAATAACCCGTCCTCCTCTCTTTGAAACAAGGGGCGCTTCCGGTTCTGTGCGTGCTTCAAACAATTTTGTCTTCTCCATATTACCATATCTCTAGAGCCAATAATTTTCTATGAGGAACTACTGAACTCAATCACTTGCTGCCGTTACTCAACAGTTTTCTGTTGAGGTCTATCCCGTAGAGGTAGTCAAATTGGATCAGTGATCGATTTCTAGGTTTCGTCGTAAACCTAATTGGTTACTTCCAATTACGTAAATCAATAGTTCAAACCGCACTCAAAGGTAGGGCATTTCCCATTGATATAGGAACTTTTGTACCAGAAACAATAGTATCTCCAATTATAGCCCCTCTGGGATGTAAAATATATCTCTTCTCACCATCCCCATAGTGTATGAGACAAATGTATGCATTTCGATTAGGGTCGTATTCTATGGTTACGATTCTACCAGATATGTCTTTTTGATTCCGTCGAAAATCTATTTTACGGTATAGGCGCTTATGACCTCCCCCTCTATGCCTTGCGGTAATGATTCCTCTGGAATTACGACCTTTACCACAACGGTGCCGTCCATGGATCAAATTATTTCGTGGATTGGATTTCACTTGCCTGTCTACGGTTCCCTTGCGTGTGCTCGGGATAGGTGTTTTGTATAAATGTTTCGCCGTATTATTAAGTATTCTCCTTTAGTTTTTTTCTCTATCTAGAAGTGGAATAGAATAACCCGGTTGAAGGGTAATGATCATACGTCTGTAATGCATTGTATGGCCCAGAATAGGTCCTATTCTTCTACCTTTTCCAGGTAGTCGATGGCTATTCACAGCTACCACCTTAACACCAAAGAAGAGTTCGACCCAATGCTTTATTTCTGTCTTAGTGAATCCCGATTCGACATTAAAAGTATATTGATTCTTTCCCAATAAACGAAGACTTTTTTCTGTAAATACTGCGTATTTGATTCCATCCATAAATCGACTTTCCCTCCTATGCTCTGAGTTCCAGTATCGATAAGAATTCGAGTTCTTATTGTTCTTATGTTATGGTATGAATATACCATACCAATTCGTTATGTATGGATGATGGATGAGATTCCATGGATAGAGAGCCAGTTCCAATAGACTTATGGAATGTTCCCGTTCGTGTGCATCCAGCAGGAATTGAACCCGCAAATTTACCAATTATGAGTTGGGCGCTTTAACCATTCAGCCATGGATGCTTAACAGGGATCATCGTACATCGTAAATAACCAATTTTCATATAGAAAGACATATCATAGAAAAATGAAATCGAAAATATTCCGAGATGGCAAATATTCGGAGATGACTATGAAAACACCTCTCTGGATCCTCGAATTGAAAGAGAGATTGAGAGGGATCA
>NW_028259461.1:9245426-9257926 GCF_056163025.1 Triticum urartu | reverse complement strand
AGAATTGAGAATTTTCATGTCTTTCAATTCTCGTACTCGTAATTGGAAAGTTATGGAAGGAGACCCATCATTTTGCAATGAAAACAACATATAAAACTCTGGACAATTTCGAAATCAGGCCAAGCGTCTTAATACATATGCAAAAAAATTCATTATTGGCCCACCATTGATTAGAAGATTTAGCTTGTATGAATCGCTATTGGTTTGATACGAATAATGACAATCGTTTCAGTATGTTAAGGATACAGATGTATCCACAATTCATTTAGAGTTACTTAATAGTCTATTTCTTATACCATATCTCTATCCCGTGAAATTCTCGAGCCAAAAGATGGATGCATATGCTGTGTTTCATTTTGCTAAATGATATCAATTAAATGGTGTATCAATTCCATAAATTGCATATAGCAATAAATAAATCAGCAAAATTCTTTCTAATATTTTAGATAGAAGAAACATTTCTTCTATCTAAAATATTAGAAAGAATGTACCCTTCTATCCAAATCCAATTTGCATCGATAAAATAAATCCAAATTCCAGTAGTAGATGAATAATTGCAAATTTGTGTGTGTACGAGATTAGAATAACTTCAAAATAACTGACATAATTTTGTATTTTTCCTGATCAGAAAAATACATGAAAAAGAAAGGAGGTAGAAAAATTTTTGGATTTATGGTTAAAGAAGAAAAAGAAGAAAACAGGGGTTCTGTTGAATTTCAAGTATTCAGTTTCACCAATAAGATACGGAGACTTGCTTCACATTTGGAATTACACAAAAAAGATTTTTCATCGGAAAGAGGTCTACGAAGACTTTTGGGAAAACGTCGACGTTTGCTGGCTTATTTGGCAAAGAAAAATAGAGTACGTTATAAGAAATTAATCGGTCAGTTGAATATTCGGGAGCAGTAATTTAATCGTTCAAATTTTTTTCTTGTTTTATTATTTTTTTAGTAGTCTTATAGTAGTCTTAGATTTTTCATTTTGATGAGCCTCGCTTTGAGGAATTCATGGAATAATCCATTTTCATGGAATAATGAATTAAGGAAGAAAGGATATGAGTCTACCGCTTACAAGAAAAGATCTCATGATAGTCAATATGGGCCCTCAACACCCATCAATGCATGGTGTTCTTCGACTGATCGTTACTCTCGATGGTGAGGATGTTATTGATTGTGAACCCATATTAGGGTATTTACACAGAGGAATGGAAAAAATCGCGGAAAACCGAACTATTATACAATACTTACCTTATGTAACAAGGTGGGATTATTTAGCTACTATGTTTACAGAAGCAATAACAGTAAATGCACCAGAATTCTTGGAGAATATTCAAATACCACAAAGAGCCAGCTATATTAGGGTAATTATGTTAGAATTAAGCCGGATAGCTTCTCACTTGCTATGGCTTGGACCTTTTATGGCGGATCTCGGCGCACAGACTCCTTTTTTCTATATTTTTAGAGAGAGAGAATTAATATATGATCTATTTGAAGCTGCTACAGGTATGCGAATGATGCACAATTACTTTCGCATCGGAGGAGTAGCCGCCGATCTACCTTATGGATGGATCGATAAATGTTTAGATTTCTGTGATTATTTTTTACGCGGAGTTGTTGAATATCAACAACTTATTACACAGAATCCAATTTTTTTAGAGCGAGTTGAAGGAGTAGGTTTTATTAGCGGAGAAGAAGCAGTAAATTGGGGCTTATCGGGACCGATGTTACGAGCTTCTGGAATACAATGGGATCTTCGTAAAGTAGATCCTTATGAGTCTTACAACCAATTTGATTGGAAAGTCCAATGGCAAAAAGAAGGGGATTCGTTAGCTCGCTATTTAGTACGAATTGGTGAAATGAGGGAATCCATCAAAATAATTCAACAAGCTGTAGAAAAAATTCCTGGAGGACCTTATGAAAATTTAGAAGTCCGACGCTTTAAGAAAGAAAATAATTCTGAATGGAATGATTTTGAGTATAAATTTCTTGGTAAAAAACCTTCGCCCAATTTTGAATTGTCAAGACAAGAGCTTTATGTAAGAGTAGAAGCCCCAAAAGGTGAATTAGGGATTTATCTAGTAGGAGATGATAGCCTTTTCCCCTGGAGATGGAAAATCCGTCCACCCGGGTTTATTAATTTGCAAATTCTTCCTCAGCTAGTTAAAAAAATGAAATTGGCTGATATCATGACGATATTAGGTAGTATAGATATCATTATGGGGGAAGTTGATCGTTGAAATGATAATAGATAGGGTAGAGGTAGAAACTATCAATTCTTTTTCGAAATTGGAATTATTAAAAGAAGTCTATGGACTGATATCGATTCTACCCATTTTGACCCTCCTTTTGGGAATAACAATAGAGGTACTCGTAATTGTGTGGTTAGAAAGAGAAATATCTGCGTCGATACAACAACGTATTGGTCCTGAATATGCTGGCCCCCTGGGCCTGCTTCAAGCTATAGCAGATGGGACTAAGCTACTTTTTAAAGAAGATATTCTGCCATCCCGAGGAGATATTTCTTTATTTAGCATTGGACCCTCTATAGCAGTCATATCAGTTTTATTAAGTTTTTTAGTTATCCCTTTGGGATATCATTTTGTTTTAGCCGATCTTAGTATTGGTGTTTTTTTATGGATTGCCATTTCAAGTATAGCTCCTATTGGTCTTCTTATGGCAGGATATAGCTCAAATAATAAATATTCTTTTTCAGGCGGTCTACGAGCTGCTGCTCAATCCATTAGTTATGAAATACCATTAACTTTTTGTGTGCTAGCAATATCTCTACGTGTGATTCGTTAAAATAGATCTTTTTCCTATAAAATCCATTAACTATTTATATTCCTTTTCTTATTTAGTATTTGGGTTGGTAAGTTAAACTAGATAGCTATATGAGTGAAACAAAACAGCTTATAAATTTGTAGTAAAAAGAAAAAATCTCATTTCCTACGTACAAGAAAAAAGTGGAAGTAAACATAAGCAGTGTAAACTCTTTATCCCAAGGTTGATATTTTTTAATTAGTCATCATATCTTGAAGCGGCCAAGAATAAAGGATTCACGATATGGAATTCCATTACTAGAATACTCCTAGTTATTACTATAACTTAATAATCCATAAGAAGAATCCACCAAAAGTTAGTGAAGGGTTAGGAACACTAAAGTACATAAAGGATTAGTAATGGAAAATCTAAAACATTAGAGATTTTTGCCCATAAAAGGAATCATAATAAGGACTTGCAATTTGTAGAAATTATCAAGTAGTACTTTCTTCGGATTCCGATCCAGAGTATGTTCCCATTCACTTGTTAAGGAAATGGCTATCAAGAACGAATTAACCCTTTATCCATTTTTTCTTTTTAAATACCCCCTCCCTGGGGAAAGAAGAATAGTAAAAAAGATATGGAGTGCACTAGAAAAAATTTTCATTATTTCCTTCCTCTATCCATATTCATGCAGAATTGCTCATGAACTAATACCCAACTCTTTCCATTTATTAATTGAATTCCTATAACAAGTAACAAGTGTTTTATTCCAAGATTAAGTTATTACTGAACAAAGAAAAATTTTCATTATATTATAAAGGATGAGATCAATTCGGAAGCGCTTTTTCTTATTCTAGCAGACGGAATTCCTTTGGTCTAATTTAGGACTTTCAAATCTATTTTATTTTATCTAATTCTATCTACGCCCCCGGGGCTAGGAACAAAACAGTCCTTTCCTTTTTCTGATCATAGAGAAGCCGTATGAAGCTAAGGTTTCATGTACGGTTTTGAAATAGCGGTGGGAACTGTGATGTTATCACCGACTATGATTATCTAACAGTTCAAGTACAGTTGATATAGTTGAAGCACAGTCAAAATACGGTTTTTTTGGATGGAATATTTGGCGTCAGCCTATAGGTTTTCTGGTTTTTTTAATTTCTTCTTTGGCAGAATGTGAAAGATTACCCTTTGATTTACCAGAAGCGGAGGAAGAATTAGTAGCAGGTTACCAAACTGAATATTCCGGTATCAAATATGGTTTATTTTATCTTGTTTCTTACCTAAATTTATTAGTTTCTTCTTTATTTGTAACAGTTCTCTACTTGGGCGGGTGGAATTTATCTATTCCCTATATATCCTTTTTTGATTTTTTCCAAATGAATAAAGCAGTTGGAATTTTGGAAATGACAATGGGTATATTTATTACATTAACTAAAGCTTATTTATTTCTCTTCATTTCTATCACAATAAGATGGACTTTACCGAGGATGAGAATGGATCAGTTATTAAATCTTGGATGGAAATTTCTTTTACCTATTTCCCTGGGCAATCTCTTATTAACAACCTCTTCTCAACTTGTTTCACTATAAATAAGATAATACAATAATAGTAAGAATATTTTCAACACAAAAGCTCTCTCAAACAAGAGAAAGAAACATATCTTTTTCATAGATATTTAGAATGAATATGTTCCCTATGGTAACTGGGTTCATGAGTTATGGTCAACAAACAATACGTGCTACAAGGTACATAGGTCAAAGTTTCATAACTACCTTATCCCACACAAATCGTTTACCTATAACGATTCACTACCCTTATGAAAAATCAATTACACCAGAGCGTTTCCGAGGGCGAATCCACTTTGAATTTGATAAATGTATTGCTTGTGAAGTATGTGTTCGCGTATGTCCGATAGATTTACCCGTTGTGGATTGGAGATTTGAAAAGGATATTAAAAGAAAACAATTGCTTAATTATAGTATTGATTTCGGAGTTTGTATATTTTGTGGCAATTGTGTTGAGTACTGTCCAACAAGCTGTTTATCAATGACTGAAGAATATGAACTTTCTACCTATGATCGTCATGAATTGAATTACAATCAAATTGCTTTAAGTCGGTTACCAATCTCCATAATGGGAGATTACACAATTCAAACAATTAGGAATTCGTCTGAAAGTAAAATAAACAAAGAAAAATCTTCGAATTCAAGAACGATTACTGATTACTAAACTTTGATTTTGTCTTTCTGTTATAAAAATCTAATAATTCTTTATTAAACTTTAAAATTAAACTATAAAGAAAAACGAAAAACTACTGCTTATTGGAAATTATTTCTTATTTTAAATCAGACTAGATTTTCGTGATATAATATAATTTATAACTATAAGTTTATACACAAAAAAATACCCTAATCCTTTTTTCCTTCCTTGAATCCTTTAGTTTTAGTCAGTTCATGAAAAATTTTATACTATTAATTTCTTTTTATCCATAATGGATTTACCTGGACCAATACATGAGATTCTTATGCTATTTGGGGGATTTGTTCTTCTACTAGGGGGTCTAGGAGTAGTATTACTTACCAACCCCATTTATTCTGCCTTTTCGCTGGGATTAGTTCTTGTTTGTATATCCTTATTCTATTTTTTATTAAATTCCTACTTTGTAGCTGTCGCACAACTTCTTATTTATGTGGGAGCCATAAATGTCTTGATCATATTCGCTGTAATGTTCGTAAATGGCTCAGAATGGTCTAAAGATAAGAATTATTGGACTATTGGAGATGGGTTCACTTCACTCGTTTGTATAACTATTGTTTTTTCACTAATGACTACTATCCCAGATACGTCGTGGTATGGAATTCTTTGGACTACAAGATCAAACCAAATAGTAGAACAGGGTCTCATAAATAATGTTCAACAAATTGGAATTCATTTAGCAACCGATTTTTATCTTCCGTTTGAACTCATTTCCATAATTCTTCTAGTTTCTTTAATAGGTGCAATTACTATGGCTCGGCAATAAGAAAACTTAGAAAAAGTACAAATTATAAGAATTGCAAATCTAAAATAAATAACTAAAGAATCACAATTTTGATTTAGTAAAATCCATCTACTGCCAACAAATACCTCCTTTTTTTTTTTTTTTTTTTTCTTTTGTTGTGTAATTGTTCTATTGTAATTAATTGAATCGGTTCAATTCTTGCCCTCATATTGAAATGAATCGAGATTGATAAGGAGTTAGTTAATGATGTTTGAGCATGTACTTTTTTTGAGTGTCTATTTATTTTCGATTGGTATCTATGGATTGATCACAAGCCGAAACATGGTTAGAGCTCTAATATGTCTTGAACTTATACTGAATTCAATTAATCTAAATCTCGTAACATTTTCTGATCTATTTGATAGTCGCCAATTAAAAGGAGATATTTTCGCAATTTTTGTTATAGCCCTTGCAGCTGCTGAAGCCGCTATTGGACTATCCATTCTTTCTTCCATCCATCGTAATAGGAAATCCACTCGTATCAATCAATCTAATTTATTGAATAATTAGACTTTTGAATAATTAGACATAGAATCCTCTAAACAAAGGCGCACATATTAAAATAAATAGAAATCAATACTATTTTCTTAGTATTATTTGAGAATATCCATTTTTTTTAGTAGATTATTGCATAGTATTCTTTTTCACTTAAATGAATTTTTGTATTTGTAATTCATTGATATTGCAATTTGAATATTGCAATAATTTATATTGAAAAGACGATAGCCAATTTATTGGCTAATTCGAATTCGTCTGTACAATTCGTAAAATTCTTTCTTATTTCTTATTTATTGTTGAAATCCAAAATTAAAGTCTCTTGGCTCTCTTCACGCTTTCTCACAAACAGATTAAAAAATAGATTTTTTTTTTTGAAGTTTGGATAAACCATTGCTTCGTCTGGTGTCTACAATACATATGACTCATTATAGTACTAATTTCATTTTTACCAGATCGAAAAATTTTATGTTGAAAAGAAAAATTTATAGATCCAATGTCACATTCCGTAAAAATTTACGATACATGTATAGGATGCACTCAATGTGTACGAGCTTGTCCAACAGATGTATTAGAAATGATACCCTGGGATGGATGTAAAGCCAAGCAAATTGCTTCCGCGCCGAGAACCGAAGATTGTGTGGGTTGTAAGAGATGTGAATCTGCCTGCCCGACAGATTTTTTAAGTGTCCGCGTTTATTTAGGGCCTGAAACAACACGTAGCATGGCTCTATCTTATTGATACGTTACAAAAAACTTCACTCGAATCGTCTGATTCCTCTTTACCGAAGAAGCCTGTGCTCGAAATAATCGAGCACGGGCTTTTCTGGTCAAAACGTATCTTGTCTTTATCACTTTATCATGAGTTATTTTCCTTGGTTAACAATACTTGTTGTTTTGCCGATATTTGCAGGTTCATTAATTTTCTTTTTACCTCATAAGGGAAACAAAGTCGTTAGGTGGTATACTATATCTATTTGTTTATTAGAATTCCTTCTAATGACTTATGCGTTCTGTTATCATTTCCAACTGGAGGATCCCTTAATCCAATTAAAGGAGGATTATAAATGGATAGATGTCTTCGATTTCCACTGGAGATTGGGAATCGATGGACTTTCATTAGGATCTATTTTATTGACAGGATTTATCACTACTTTAGCTACTTTAGCAGCTTGGCCAATTACACGGAATTCGCGATTATTCTATTTCCTGATGCTCGCAATGTATAGTGGTCAAATAGGATTATTTTCTTCGCGAGACCTTTTACTTTTTTTTATCATGTGGGAGTTAGAATTAATTCCTGTTTACTTACTTTTATCCATGTGGGGGGGGAAGAGGCGTCTATATTCAGCTACAAAGTTTATTTTGTATACTGCAGGCGGTTCCATTTTTTTCTTAATCGGAGTTCTGGGTATGGGCTTATATGGTTCCAACGAACCAGGATTAGATTTGGAAAGATTAATTAATCAATCATACCCTGCAACCTTGGAAATACTTTTATATTTTGGCTTCCTTATTGCTTATGCTGTCAAATTGCCGATTATACCCCTACATACGTGGTTACCAGATACCCATGGGGAAGCACATTATAGTACATGTATGCTTTTAGCGGGAATATTATTAAAGATGGGAGCATATGGATTGATTCGGATCAACATGGAATTGTTACCTCATGCTCATTATCTATTTTCGCCCTGGTTAGTAATAATAGGAGCGATCCAAATAATCTATGCAGCTTCAACTTCTCTTGGTCAACGAAATTTCAAAAAAAGAATAGCTTATTCCTCTGTATCTCACATGGGTTTCATAATTATAGGAATTGGTTCCATAACCAACATTGGACTCAATGGAGCTATTTTACAAATATTATCCCATGGATTTATTGGTGCTACACTTTTTTTCTTGGCAGGAACCGCTTCTGATAGAATGCGTCTTGTTTATCTCGAAGAACTGGGGGGAATATCTATCCCAATGCCTAAAATTTTTACCATGTTTAGTAGCTTTTCAATGGCTTCTCTTGCCTTACCAGGAATGAGTGGTTTTGTCGCAGAATTAGTAGTATTTTTTGGACTAATTACTAGTCCAAAATTTCTGTTAATGCCAAAAACACTAATTACTTTTGTAATGGCAATTGGAATGATATTAACTCCTATTTATTTATTATCTATGTTACGCCAGATGTTCTATGGATACAAGCTATTTAATGTTCCAAACGCAAATTTTGTGGATTCTGGACCACGAGAACTCTTTATTTTAATCTGTATCTTTTTACCAGTAATAGGAATTGGTATTTATCCAGATTTTGTTCTCTCCCTATCCGTTGACAGGGTAGAGGCTCTCTTATCCAATTATTATCCTAAATAGGTTTGCTTTTTTTTACTCGTCTGCTCTATTAATGCAGAAATAAGTAAAAAAGTATATAATGCAGAAATAAGTAAAAAAGTATAATTAGATCTATCTCGAATTTTTGAGAACCCTTTGATAAGGCGTTCAAGGGGTTCTCAAATAAAACATAAAAGTAAAAACCTTCATTTCATGAAGGTTTTATTTTATGTAATCATTTAGGTGTTAATGTAAACGAACCATAACTATGTAAGCCTATTCCTAATAGATTTATACCAAAATAACAAATCCAAATTATAAGAAATCCTATCAAAGCTATAAGTGCAGAATTCGTACCCTTCCAATTTGGATTTGTTCTACTATGTAAATAAATTGCGAATATGGTCCAAGTAATAAATGCCCAAGTTTCCTTAGGATCCCAATTCCAATAGGATCCCCAGGCCTCATTAGCCCATACTGCTCCACAAAGAATACCTACGGTTAAAAGGGTAAATCCTAGGCTAATGACACGATAACTCCAAGAATCCAAACGCTCCGTTAATTGATATTTGTAATAATTTGGAAATGAAGGGACAGAGGTTCTTTTTAAAGCACTTCTTTTTGCATAAAAATATTTAATATCACTAAAGAAAAATGTTTTATTTAAAACATTTTTTTTCTTTTTAGAAAAGAAATGGAAATTATTTCGAAATCTAATGATTAGAATAGCGGCAGATAATAAGGATCCGCACAAAAGAGTTGCATAGCTTAATAACATCATACTGACATGCATCATTAACCACTGAGATTGTAGAGCAGGTACTAGTATCGTGGATTGATGCATTTCAGTTAAAAGACCCGATGTGGCAAAGCCTTGCGTTAAAATAGTACTTGGCGTAGTTATTGTGCTTAAATCATTTTTAGAGTTCTGTATTTTAGGAATGGTATGAAGAATATACAGGGCCCATGAAAGGAAGATCAATGACTCATATAAATTACTTAATGGAAAATGTCCCGAGGAAGCCCAACGAGAAACTAAGAATCCTGTTATAGAGAAAAAAGTAACTATCATTCCTTTTTCTGACGAATCGCGTAATCCTCCAAGTTCACGAACTAATAAGGTTATAAAATGAATCGTAATCACAATTGAAATCGTTGAGAAAGAGATATGAGTTAGTATATGTTCTAAAGTTGCAAATAGCATAAGGGGAAGGTCCCATTACAAAATTGTAAATTTCGAATTGATTTCTAATCTATTGTATTCTTTTTCAAGAATGCCGCCACTCGGATTCGAACCGAGATGCTTGAGCACTGCTTCCTAAGAGCAGCGTGTCTACCAATTTCACCATGGCGGCTAACTTCAAATAATAGGTAACTTAAAAGAATAATAGCTATTATCTTGGGAATCGTCGATATTGGGAAAGTCCATAAAATTTAGGAACATTAGAGTTTTCATTAAAATAGACTTCGTTTGGTAGTATCGTTTCCATTTTTTTTTTTTACAATAAACTCTTGCTTTGCCCAATAGAAACACAAACACTGCTTGAAAGAGTTGGAACTTCTTTTTTCTAACTTGCAATTATAGAACTAATTTTTTCTAATTAATTTCCCCTTTACATTTTGAAAATTCTTTCAATACAATGAAAAAAATCCAAAAGGGTTTCTATTTAATGATGAAATTAAAATAAATGGATAAATAGAAAAGGCTTTTTGGATTTTTTAAAAATTTCTAGAATGAAAGTCTTTATGCTCTTATTAATAAGATTTACTAACCTTATGATTTTGGAGAAGATAGGTGGAAGTTGTAAGTCCTATTGTAAGAATACTCCACTTTTCATAATTTTCCTAATAGAATATGAGGATTCTATTAGGAAAATTATGAAAAGTTCATTGATAGGAAAAGAATACTTAGCACACAGTATACCAAACAAAACTTTTTTTTTCTTGTATATATAAGATAAGAGGGGTTTTTTGTTCTAAGAATATTGTACCGAGTAATTCGACACATAAAAGTACATTCAAAGAAGAATCCAAATTATTAAATAATTGGAATTCTTTTTTGATAAGTCAATTCATATTATTCCAAAATCTTATTATTTGTTTGTTGCCCAGAAAAACCCTTTGGTTTTGGATGCTCATTACCGCTCGAAAATGATCTTGATTTTACTAAAGAATAAGATTGTACTATGGAAAAATAAGTCTTTTTCTTCCAAATATTTTTACGAATACGCTTTTTTGACATTGAAGTACGTTTTTTTGGAACTGCCATTCAAAAAGGAAATTACTTTTTTCTAGTTGTATGTGAAAGACATCTATTGCTGCAAATCAATCCTTCTTTCTTCTTTTTATTAGTATTTATACTTAGATACTGAAAGATACTTAAATTTTGAATTATTTTTTACTTCATTTTGTCTAATGCGGATAAGACAACAAGAATTTTTTAACATTTTTTCTTTATATATTTTATACTTTTTTTTTATAATATAGAATATATAGAAGGGTTTCTCATTTAAATCTATTTATATCTATTTATATATCAAGTATACTCCATATATAGATATATGGTATGGAAGCCTATCCCCCATATAAGATAAGACGGGGGGATAAAAAGAAGGGAAAATGAAAATAGTTAATTAAGTTCAGAATGGTATTCCATAAAGGAAAGGAATTCCAATCAAAACAAAAAATACTGAGTCTCTTAAACAAGACATTCTAAAACTTAGGTAATTTATAGTCATTAGAATTTAGTTCTATATGAAGTAAGGACTATTCGATAATTTCTTATAAACATAGGTTTTCATTGGAATTCACTCAATCAGTTTAATTATGGAACAAGAGAGCTGTTTCATCTTGTTTTAAAGAAATATAAAAATGAATTATGAATAGAAAGTAAAATGATTCCACTTTTTTTTTTTTATTTTTATAAATATCTTTATTTAGTTAATAAAATAACTTCGTTACCTAGTTATTTTATTAACTTTTTTAATTTAACCAACTAAACCCATTCTTAATTTTTAATTATTTCAATGAGATAAATTTGGAAAAATTAAGAATTTCAGTATTTTTTCTTATTCTTTTTATTTATTCTTTCAGAAAGAGATAAGAATTGGTTTGGTGAATCGGAACAATTTTATAGAAAAATTGAAGTAAAAATTGAAGTAAAAAATTGCAATTTCTTTTCTTATGGAACATACATATCAATATGCATGGGTAATCCCTCTTCTCCCACTTCCAGTTATTATGTCAATGGGATTTGGCCTTATTCTTATTCCGACAGCAACAAAAAAATCTTCGTCGCATATGGGCTTTTCCTAGTGTTTTACTCTTAAGTATAGCTATGGTATTCTCAGTTCAACTGTCTATTCAACAAATAAATGGAAGTTCGATCTATCAATATCTATGGTCTTGGACCGTCAATAATGATTTTTCTTTAGAATTTGGATACTTGATTGACCCACTTACTTCTATTATGTTAATACTAATTACTACTGTAGGAATCCTGGTTCTTATTTATAGTGATGGTTATATGTCTCACGATGAAGGATATTTGAGATTTTTTGTTTATATAAGTTTTTTCAATACTTCCATGTTGGGATTGGTTACTAGCTCCAATTTGATACAAATTTATTTTTTTTGGGAACTCGTGGGAATGTGTTCTTATTTATTGATAGGCTTTTGGTTTACACGACCAATCGCAGCGAGTGCTTGTCAAAAAGCTTTTGTAACTAATCGTGTAGGGGATTTTGGTCTATTATTAGGAATTTTAGGTTTTTTTTGGATAACAGGTAGTTTAGAGTTTAGGATTTGTTCAAAATAGCTAATAACTGGATTCCTAATAATGGAATTAACTCTTTACTTACTACTTTGTGTGCTTTTTTATT
>NW_028259461.1:9242068-9244926 GCF_056163025.1 Triticum urartu | reverse complement strand
AATTCAGTTAACGACGAGATTTAGTATCCTTTCTTGCATTTTCATAACTCGTGAAATGCCGAGTAGGCACGAATTCCCCCAATTTGCGACCTACCATAGGATTTGTTATGTAAATAGGTATATGTTCCTTTCCATTATGAATCGCGATTGTATGGCCAACCATTGTGGGTAGAATGCTAGATGCCCGGGACCACGTTACTATTGTTTCTTTCTCCTCCTTCATATTGACCTTTTCTATCTTTGCCAATAAATGATGAGCTACAAAAGGATTCGTTTTTTTTCGTGTCACAGCTGATTACTCCTTTTTTCCTTTTTAAAGAGTGGCATTCTATGTCCAATATCTCGATCGAAGTACGGAGGTCAGAATAAATAGAATAATGATCAATGGAAAAAAGAAAAAAATCCTTTAGCTGGATAAGGGGCGGATGTAGCCAAGTGGATCAAGGCAGTGGATTGTGAATCCACCATGCGCGGGTTCAATTCCCGTCGTTCGCCCATCGCATTATTGCAAATTCCAAAAATGCAATTTTCCATATTCCTAGTTACGTATTTACTTACGGCGACGAAGAATAAAACTATCGCTATATTTTTTCCTTTTCCTAGTTCTTCTTCCAAGCGCAGGATAACCCCAAGGGGTTGTGGGTTTTTTTCTACCAATGGGAGCTTTCCCTTCACCGCCCCCATGGGGGTGGTCCACAGGGTTCATAACTACCCCTCTTACTACGGGGCGTTTACCTAGCCAACACTTAGATCCGGCTCTACCCAAACTTTTTTGGTTCACCCCAACATTACCCACTTGTCCGACTGTTGCTAAGCAGTTTTGGGATACTAAACGGACCTCCCCAGATGGTAATCTTAAAGTGGCCGATTTACCCTCTTTTGCAATGAGTTTCGCTACAGCACCTGCTGCTCTAGCTAATTGCCCACCCCTTCCACGTGTGATTTCTATGTTATGCATGGCCGTGCCTAAGGGCATATCGGTTGAAGTAGATTCTTCTTTTCTCTCAAAAAACCCCTTCCCAAACTGTACAAGCTTCTTCCAAAGCATACGGCTTTCTAGATGTATATGACGATCTCTAGACAGATGGATCTTATATGAATCATATGATGAAGTACCACATGAGTGGATATATAGGAAAGGAATCCAAATCTGCCGAATCGCTCATGTTATGATCTTCTACATCCTAGGTCTCTGCGTTCCGTCATCTGGCTTATGTTCTTCATGTAGCATTCAGATCGAATGACTCTATGAAATTACGTCGATACTTCCACATATTATGGGTAACGTAGGAGACATCCCTATTTTCCCCCGGGGGTCTTAATTACCACTGCTTAGCTTTCAATTTGCCTCTGACCATCAAATTAAATGTGAATAACCCGTCCTCCTCTCTTTGAAACAAGGGGCGCTTCCGGTTCTGTGCGTGCTTCAAACAATTTTGTCTTCTCCATATTACCATATCTCTAGAGCCAATAATTTTCTATGAGGAACTACTGAACTCAATCACTTGCTGCCGTTACTCAACAGTTTTCTGTTGAGGTCTATCCCGTAGAGGTAGTCAAATTGGATCAGTGATCGATTTCTAGGTTTCGTCGTAAACCTAATTGGTTACTTCCAATTACGTAAATCAATAGTTCAAACCGCACTCAAAGGTAGGGCATTTCCCATTGATATAGGAACTTTTGTACCAGAAACAATAGTATCTCCAATTATAGCCCCTCTGGGATGTAAAATATATCTCTTCTCACCATCCCCATAGTGTATGAGACAAATGTATGCATTTCGATTAGGGTCGTATTCTATGGTTACGATTCTACCAGATATGTCTTTTTGATTCCGTCGAAAATCTATTTTACGGTATAGGCGCTTATGACCTCCCCCTCTATGCCTTGCGGTAATGATTCCTCTGGAATTACGACCTTTACCACAACGGTGCCGTCCATGGATCAAATTATTTCGTGGATTGGATTTCACTTGCCTGTCTACGGTTCCCTTGCGTGTGCTCGGGATAGGTGTTTTGTATAAATGTTTCGCCGTATTATTAAGTATTCTCCTTTAGTTTTTTTCTCTATCTAGAAGTGGAATAGAATAACCCGGTTGAAGGGTAATGATCATACGTCTGTAATGCATTGTATGGCCCAGAATAGGTCCTATTCTTCTACCTTTTCCAGGTAGTCGATGGCTATTCACAGCTACCACCTTAACACCAAAGAAGAGTTCGACCCAATGCTTTATTTCTGTCTTAGTGAATCCCGATTCGACATTAAAAGTATATTGATTCTTTCCCAATAAACGAAGACTTTTTTCTGTAAATACTGCGTATTTGATTCCATCCATAAATCGACTTTCCCTCCTATGCTCTGAGTTCCAGTATCGATAAGAATTCGAGTTCTTATTGTTCTTATGTTATGGTATGAATATACCATACCAATTCGTTATGTATGGATGATGGATGAGATTCCATGGATAGAGAGCCAGTTCCAATAGACTTATGGAATGTTCCCGTTCGTGTGCATCCAGCAGGAATTGAACCCGCAAATTTACCAATTATGAGTTGGGCGCTTTAACCATTCAGCCATGGATGCTTAACAGGGATCATCGTACATCGTAAATAACCAATTTTCATATAGAAAGACATATCATAGAAAAATGAAATCGAAAATATTCCGAGATGGCAAATATTCGGAGATGACTATGAAAACACCTCTCTGGATCCTCGAATTGAAAGAGAGATTGAGAGGGATCAAGAATCCTAATTCTCGCTATTTGGAATGGATCCAATTCTATTGAGTCTGACTCATAGTGATCATTTCTCTTTAGCAAAGAATGACCTTGGTTATCAAAGGATTGAACAACCGGG